>NW_024068650.1:0-114856 GCF_009389715.1 Phoenix dactylifera
TCTAGGGCTTCCAACTGGTAGGAGCCAGGTCGGTTTACCCAACGAACTTTATACGGGCCTTCCCAATTCGGCGCTATCTTCCCACCTTCCGTAGGTTGAGATGCCTTAGCTCGCCTCAGCACCAGATCTCCAATTCTGAAAAGCTTCGGTCGGACTTTGGAGTTGTAATATCGGGCCACCCTCCGCTGATACATTGCCATCCGAACCTGCGCCATTTCCCTTGCTTCTTCCAAGAGATCCAGGTTCCCTCGGAGTTGCTCCGAGTTGGCCTCGGGTCGGTGTGCGGCTACCCGAGGTGAGGGAAGTCCGAGCTCTACGGGGACAACGGCTTCTGTGCCATAGGTTAGGCTGAAAGGCGTCTCCCCGGTAGGAGTCCGATGCGTGGTCCGATACGCCCAAAGGACATTCTCGAGTTCCTCGACCCAAGCTTGCCCCGTCCGTCCGATCCGCGCTTTGATACCTTGGAGGATTGTCCGATTTGTGACCTCGGCCTCGCCGTTGGTTTGGGGATGCGACACGGACGTGAACCGATGTTCGATCCCGAACTCCGCGCAGAAGTCTCGAAAATGCTTGTTATCAAACTGTCGACCGTTATCCGAGATGAGGACCCGAGGTACCCCAAATCGGACGATGATGTTCTTCTTTACGAACTTCCGGACTTGCGCCTCCGTGATGGTGGCCAGTGGCTCTGCCTCCACCCACTTGGTGAAGTAGTCGATGGCGACAATCAAAAATTTCCGCTGGGCCGAAGCGATGGGGAATGGTCCGAGGATATCCATTCCCCACTGTGCAAAGGGCCAGGGGGCGGTGATTGACGCCAAGGGAACAGAGGGGACTCTCTGGATGTTGGCGTGGCGCTGGCAGGCGTCGCATTTTCCGTACGTGATCCTTTGAGTCTTCCAATAAGGTCGGCCAATAGTAGCCTTGCCTCATGATCTTATGTGCCAGGGACCTAGCCCCCAGGTGCGATCCGCAGATGCCTTCGTGGACTTCGCTGAGGGCGTAAGCCGCTTCCGAAGGGCGGAGGCACCTTAAGAGGGGGGCGGTGAACGAGGTCCGATACAGCCTCCCTTCGTAGAGTACGTAGTGGGCGGACTTCATAACAAGTCGCCGAGCTTGATCTTCATCTTTGGGGAGGATCCCTTCGGCGAGGTAAGCTACAAGCGGGTCCATCCAAGATGGTTCCGGATCAATTGCCATTACCGCTTCAGCCTCGCCGATGCTCGGGGCATCTAGGGTCTTCAGGTATATCGCCCTTGACAAGTTGTGTGCCTCAGCGCCCACCAAGCGGGATAACCTGTCGGCCCTAGCATTTTCGCTCCTTGGGACCTGCTGAATGTCAATACTGCCGAGGTCGGGAATGAGTGCTTGCACCTTCCGGACGTAGCTCTGCATGGTCGGGCTCCGTGCCTCGAACTCCCCTCGAACCTGCCCGACCACCAGCTGGGAGTCGGTGAAGACCTTCAGACGCCGGATGCCGAGCTCCTTGGCGAGTTTGAGTCCCGTGACTAGGGCCTCGTACTCCGCCTCATTGTTGGTCACTGGAAATCCGAACCTCAAGGCATACTCGGCTATCACTCCATCGGGATTGGTAAGGACCAGCCCAGCCCCTCCACCTTCAGGGTTCGACGACCCGTCAATGTGGAGCGTCCAGATCGGGAGATCGAGGCTGGGTGTTTCCGGCGGCCTAGGTTCCGTCTCCTGCACAGTGCACTCAGCGAGAAAGTCCGCGAGCACCTGGGCCTTGATGGCGGGCCGGGGCTGGTAGCGGATGTCGAACTCACCAAGTTCTACTGCCCACTTCACCAGCCGTCCCGCATTCTCAGGATTGCTGAGGATCTGCCGCAGTGGTTGATCGGTCAAAAGGGTGACAGAATGAGCCTGGAAATAGGGGCGAAGCCTCCTGGTCGCAGTCAGCAGCGCGAAGGCGATCTTTTCAGCCTTCGTGTACCGCGTCTCGGCATCCCGGAGGACTCGGCTGGTGTAGTACACGGGCTTCTGAAGTTTTGCCTCATCCCGAACCAGTACTGCGCTGACTGCGGTTGGGGAGACCGCCAAGTAAAGGTAGAGCATCTCCCCCTCTTGCGGCTTGGACAGCAGGGGAGGAGACGCCATGTACTCCTTGAGCTGGTCGAACGCCACTTGACATTCAGCCGTCCAGAGGAAGTCTTTCGGGCGCTTCAACACCTTGAAGAACGGTTGGCAGCGTTCGGCCGATTTTGCCACAAATCGTCCGAGCGCGGCGACCCTCCCAGCGAGCTCCTGAACCTCCTTCACTTTGGTCGGAGGGGACATATCTTGGATGGCCTTGATTTTGTCCGGGTTGGCCTCGATCCCCCGCTGGTTGACAATGAAGCCGAGGAACCTCCCGGCCGAAGCACCAAAGGCGCACTTCGCTGGGTTTAGCTTCATACGAAACTTCCGCAAGGTGGCGAAGGTCTCCTCCAGATCCGCAATGTGCTGATCCGCATGGCGGCTCTTTACCAGCATATCGTCCACGTACACCTCCATGTTCCGGCCGATCTACTCCTTGAAGATTTTATTGACGAGGCGCTGGTAAGTAGCGCCAGCGTTCTTCAGACCGAAGGGCATTACCTTGTAACAGTACAGCCCCCTGTCTGTTATGAAGGCCGTTTTCTCCTCGTCCTGTGGAGCCATCATTATTTGGTTGTAGCCGGAGAAGGCGTCCATGAAAGACAGCAGCTGATATCCGGAAGTCGCGTCGACCAGTTGGTCTATTCGCGGGAGCGGAAAGCTATCCTTGGGGCACGCCTTGTTCAGGTCGGTGTAGTCGACGCACATCCTCCACTTCCCGCTCGCCTTCCGGACAAGTACGACGTTTGCCAGCCACTCGGGGTAGCTCACTTCCCTTATGAAACCTGCCTCCAAGAGTTTGTCTACCTCCTGGTCGACCACCCGGATCCGATCCGGGGCACAGTGTCTCTTCTTTTGCTTTACTGGTCGATGGGTCGGGTCGACATTGAGGGCGTGAGAAATGACCTCCGGGTCGATCCCAGGTACATCGGCCGCCGACCAGGCAAACACATCAGCATTGGCTCGGAGGAATTCCACTAACCGGAGCCGAGCTTCCAAGTCGAGGTTGGCACCGACCCGGACCGTGCGGTCCGGGCGGCCTTCTTCGAGGGGAACTTCGATTACGCCCTCGGCCGGCTCCCTGTGCCGCAAGGCCACTTCGTCTCTGGCGTCAAGGGACTCGACGCTTAGGGCCTCCATGGGCTTCTTCCCTTTGAGAGTTGCTAGGAAACACTGCCGTGCGGTTGGTTGGTCACCTCGGACCTCTCCAATCCCGGCCGCCGTGGGGAACCGCATGAGCAAATGGTAGGTAGAAACCACCGCGCGAAGGGCGTTCAGTCCGGGTCGTCCGAGGATAGCGTTGTAGGCCGAGGGGACACGGACGACCAAGAACCCGAGTCGCACCGTGGCTTCTGCGGGTGCAACGCCCGCAGTCACAGGCAGCTCAATGACACCTTCGGCCGAGATAGCGTCTCCAGTGAATCCTATGGGGGGGGTGGATGTTTTGTGCAACAATTGTCGGGACAAGCTCATCTTTTGGAAGGCCTCGTAATACAAAATATCAGCTGAGCTTCCACTATCCACAAGAACACGCCTTACATCATAGTTCGCCATAGTGAGAGAGATCACCATGGCGTCATCGTGGGGAGTCTGAACCCCCTTTACATCTTCATCGCGAAAAGTGATTACATTTCTGACCCGCTGCCTCTTCGCGACGGCCACTCCTGATGCTTCCGCCGAGCCCCCTGCGTTCCTCACGGGCCGAGAGCAGCCCCCAGTGATGGTGTGGATCACTCCCGCAACGGGTCGATTCTGCTCCCGGGGCTCCTGAGGGGCCGGGTCGACCGGACGCGGGCCTGCCGGGGGACGTCGGTCGTTTACATATCGACCGAGACGCCCTCGGCGAATGAGAGCCTCGATCTCGTCCCGAAGCTGGAAGCAGTCTTCGGTATCGTGGCCGTGGTCTCGGTGGTACTCACAGTACGCCCGAGAAGGCCTCCTCCCAGGGATCTTCTTCATCTGCCTCGGGACCGGGAGGTCCTCCCGCCCCTTGACCTCCATGAGGATCTGGGCCCGGGGGGCCAGGAGTGGGGTGTACCGGTTGAAGCGTCGGTGCGGAGAACGAGGGCGTGTGGCGCCGTGGTTCCTTGCTGGTGACGGGCTTCTGCGCCGGCGTTGAGGTGTCGGGCTCCTCCTCTGGGGTGCCTCTTTTCGCCTTTTCTTCCCGGGCTTTAGAGGGGCCTCGGCGGCCTCCTTGTTCCGGTGGGATGCTGCCTCCTCGGCGTCTGCATACTGGTTTGCCCGAGATAACAGCTCCGGGAAGCTCCGCGGCAGGCGTTTGTCCAGGGAGAAGGTGAGTCTGCCCTTCCGGAAGCCACGCTTCAGGGCTGAGAGAGCCACTTCCTGGCTCAGGTTCCGGACCTCCAGTGTAGCCTTGTTGAAGCGGGTGAGATAATCCCGCAGGCTTTCTCCCTCGTTTTGCCGGACATCAAAGAGGGAGTCGGAGACCAGTCGCCGCCTGCTGCTAACGGCGAAATGGCTGATGAAGAAGCGGGTGAACTGGTCGAAGGACTGGATGGAGTTAGCCTCCAGGCCGGCGAACCATGCCCTTGCCGGGCCACGGAGGGTCGCCGGGAAGGCCTTGCAGAGGAGCGGATCCGATGCTCCATGGAGGAGCATAAGAGTCCTGAAACTCTCCACGTGGTCCCGCGGGTCCGCCGCCCCGTCGTAGGGTTCGATCGCCGGCATTTTGAACCCCGGCGGGTTCGGGGTCCGCAGGATCCTCGAGGCAAGCGCCGGCTGGGAGGAGATCTCCAAGTCAGCGAAGGGATCTTTGGAGTGGCCCTTCAGGACCTGGAGTTGTCTGTGGAGATCGTCCACCCGCCGGTCCAGAGAGCGCGACCGGTGGGTGGGGGACAAGGAGCGGCGCGAGGGGGACCGACTGGAGTGCGGGCCCCTCGAGGACTGGGGTGTCTGAGAACGCGCCCGGGTCTGCCTCTTGTACCCCGCACAGCTCCGATGAGAAGGTCCTGGCAGAATGGACCGTACTCGAGAATCCTTCTCGCGCCGGCGCTCCTCTCCATGGGAGAGGAAGGAGCGCGGGTTGTGAGGAAGAGGCGAGTGCTCGGGGGGCAGCGGCTCCTGAGCCCGTTGCGGCACCCGAGAGATCACACCCTGCAGATTCTGCACTGCCTCCGCGAGGGTGCGAACCTGCTGGGCTAGCTGGTTGAACTGAGCAGCTTCGACCGTCTGAATGGGAGAAGGGGCGGTGGAGTGCTGCTGAGAGTGCGTTGGGGACGCAGCAGCCTCTCGGCCGGAGGCGCGAGAGGCTCCGCGACCGGAAGCATTGGAAGCTCCACGACCACCTCGCCGTGCCATTACGATCGTTCTAAGATTCGGGCCCTTCCTCTAGCGCCAACTGTTGCTGGTGGTCCAAACCGTGAACGATTGGCACTGCGGTGTGAACGGGGTTCCGTCTGAGTTGTCTTGGTTGGTGTTGGCTGCGCTCCACCTTCCGCCAAGAAACCTGCAAACAAGCCTTGCACCACCACCAGGGTGGTGATGGCCCTCCGACGGTCAAGTCAGAGGAGATTGGAGGAGGAGGAGAGGTGATAATCGCAAGTAAGAGAGTGCTCTGGGAGATATTGCTCACCTCCCCCCTTTCTCCCCCCAGCCGCATATATACCTGGCTGGGGGGTCTCTCAGGGGGGTTCGTTATCGTGGGGCACGATGGTGTGGCCACTGACATGGCCGTCACAGGGCGTCGTGGAGCAGCACCGGGTACGGCCACGTCAGGGCATAGTGGGGCTCCGCTTTGTACGGCTGATGCAGGAGATCGTGGAGCAGCATCAGATACAGCCGTTGCAGGGAGTAGTGGAGCAGGAGGCCGCGGCGTGCCTCTGGGGAATAGCCTGTCGTTATCAAGAGATCTCCGACTCGGGGTCGGAGCGCTGGATCAAGGGGCAGCCGACTCGGGGTCGGGCTGCGGAGCCGAGGATATCCGACTCGGGGTCGGATTGCTGGATCAAAGGGCAGCCGACTCGGGGTCGGGCTGCGGAGCCGAGGATATCCGACTCGGGGTCGGATTGCTGGATCAAAGGGCAGCCGACTCGGGGTCGGGCTGCGGAGCCGAGGATATCCGACTCGGGGTCGGATTGCTGGATCAAAGGGCAGCCATAGTCTTCCTGGGCGCGCGTGCCGGTCACGTGGGGCATGGCGGCTTATTTCCCCCGTAACAGTCATCATTCGTCCACTTAGCATGCGTCTTACGCTGATCAGTAATCGGACGGATTGGTAACACGGGAATTCCATGGTCTAGCACATATCCGAATTTCTCACAATTGAAAACTATTTTGAAATTTGCTGAGCCAGTCTTTATATTGGGTTTGGTCAAACGGTTGTTCTATAGGATATGAGTTAAGAATCTAGAAGCTGACTTTATAATCCTCAAAGAGTAAAGATTCTAGTTAGAATTTTGTACTTGAACTCTATTTGTTTTAGGGCCTTTTAAAACAAACACCTCCCACTATTTTCTCGAATCTCTTACACTCCTCGGGTAGAGAAACGGAAACCTGCGACTCTAGGTTTCAAGTGGGGTGCTACGGTTCCACCAATTTACATGCCACCTTACCTAACAGTTATTGGCGACACATAAAAGGATGAGTGTACAACTCTTGTACAATGCTTCTCAAGCAAATTGCAGCACTATCCAGTCTCTAAGTCATAAAAGCCTCACCTAACAGTTATTGGCTCCATTCCTTAGTTAAGTCAGACCCACCGTATAACCGCAGAAGTAAAGTCGTCATTGGGTCCTCACCTAACAGTTATTGGCGCCCAACCCCATCTTTACCCCTACAATATCTCATGCCTAATAGAAAGGTCCAGTCCCCCGATGCAACTTGCCCACTGTATCCAGCCGAGACAAATCAACGCCGGAAAGACCTTAGCAGCTCTACTATGATGGAAGACCGCTAGACTTAATATTTTCGAGGAGATTTAATTTAGGTCCTTTTCATTTAATTATCTACATCTCATGCAAATAATTATCTACCCGCTATGAATAAACATAAACATAAACAATAGGGCATAATCATAAAATAATTGGTGATGATCATGGATCCAAGATGGGGTCATAGTACAAGCACATGCACGTCAATTGGTTAGATCGTCTTCAACTCTTGACTCGATCTTGAGCATCGTTGGCCCAATTGTGATCAACTCCTTGATCCATCTCCAATCAACCCTTGATCTCGATCCACGCAAATCGTGCTTGTAGAGGCATGCATCGATCAACCATTGACGTACAAACACATCATAGATTACATCCCAGATAAACTTTAAAAATAAAAGAATAATTACAACCCTTTTTCATGAGACATGCGGGTCTCTAATACATCAATTTAAGATGCACGCAGGCATCTAAAAATCTGAATTACATGCCATCACATAACATCACAGAACATTGCAGAACATTACAGAACATTTCAGCACATGTATAAGGGTTCATCCATGATCATCACCATACACATCATATGCATTAAATATAATTTACAGATCTGAATATTTAACTGATTATGTCATCTTATGAGTTGCTGATCATGCAAGATGATTCTAAATATTTGTAATCATATTATCAAAGTATTAGAATCATTAATCCAAGCATAGAAAATCAGCATGCAGAAAAATCAGCAAGCCGAAAATTCTGCATGCAGAAAAACTCAGCAAGCATAATCTTTCAATTTTTAGATCTATTATGCCTTAATCTTTTAATCCTAATCTTAATCTACGAAACCTAGGCTCTGATACTACTGTTGGGATCCACCCATGCCGCAGAAAAAATCAAATTTTTTTCTGATCGCAGCGGAAGGCACGCGCGAGATCCCGTTCATCGCATGAACATATTTCAAAAATCGACGTTCGTAGATAGATTAGGATTAAAACATTTTCATACACTTAGGAAGATCAGATCTTCACCTTGTGCGGGTAGATGATGATGAGAGTACAAAAGTGAAATTTTCATATTATCTTAATTAGTATTATAGCCAATCTTTATTAATAAAATTAATTAATTAATGTTTTATTTTTGTCTGAGTGCAAGTAATTCAAGAGATTCAATAATGCTGGGTTTCAGCCCAATGCCTGTTAGCCCGAGCTCAACAAATTCTCCAGTATCTGTGATGAGGCGACTCAACAGTTTCTAACCTAAAATTTCCATGTATCCACGTCAACGGGCTGAAGCAAGTGATTTCCCAACATCTTCAAGTGTCCCCGAGCCGTCTCGAGAGTCCCAAAGCAATTCAATTGCTTCTCAAACCAAGTATCCATTTCCCAGCAACTTCCTAACGTCAAAGTCTTCCAACCGTTGCCACATTCCATCCGTTCGAGCCAGCGGCCGTGAGGAGCTTCCCAACGATCATCATCTCCAAGCGTCTCCCCTGTTTCTTTCCAACGGTCATCCACGTTTCCTTCATCCCATCGTCCGTGGCTTCCAACGAACAGCAACGCTTCAATCTCAGCTTCCCAACCGACAGTGGACCTCCCAACACATGCAAACCGGCTCTTCAATTCCAAGCCGCATTCAACATCCGATCGTTTCATCTTCAAATTTCCTTCCCAGCAAACAAATTCTCATCCGAGGGTCTTGCATTCAAATCCAACATCAATGACTGCAGCTCAAACTTCTTCAACGTTCAACCTCCCAACACCGAAGAGTCCCAAGCGATTCGACTTCATCCACCCCGTGTCTCATCCGTGTGTTCTGCATTCAAATCCATGCCTCATCCGCTCCCAGCAGCGTTCCAGCTTCTCCAATCCGATGAAGTGTCTACAAAAGGGGATCCGGTGGAGGTGACTAGGGGGGACGGAAGCACAAAATCTGCACCTCCTCTTCCGATCCATCTTCTCAGCCGTTCTGGAAAAGGAGGAGAGGCCAGAAAGGAGAGAGGTGACCAGGGGGCCGTTCTGGAAGAGCAGGAGGCCAGCAGCCGTGACGGAAGAGGACGGGAGCCAGCCGGGCAAGAGGGGGAGGAGACGCAAGAGAGAAGAGAAAACAGAGCACTCTGTTTTCTCAACCAAAGGAAACCAAAAAAAAAAAGAAAGAAAAAGGGATTTATGCTTATTTTATTTATTCTATGCTAATCCCTTTTATAAAAATGTTTGCATCTCATATGGATAGCTAAATCTTTTTTAGCTAAGGCTTGGGAAAAGCCTAGCATTTTCTTCATGTATTTTCTTTAATCATCAATGATTTTAATGTTTTAGATTTGATTTATGGTGCAGTAGATTGATAAAAATTATTTCAAACTTATATATTTCCTTTGATTTGTTATTTTCCTCGGGTATAACAGATGCTTAGAAATCTCTATAGTTTAAAATAAAATTACTGTAATGCTGCCCATAAGACTAAATCTATTTTATTATGATTAATAGATGATTTTAAAAAAAACATGATTAAGTGCTAGGCTGAATCCTAATGCCTTAGTTATATTTTTGCCAATCTGAATATTATTTAGCCCTTAGTTTTTTTTGTTCACTGTCAAATCCCTGTGGATTCGATCTCGGACTCACCGAGAATATTACTTTGCTACACCCTATACTTGGGGTATTCTACATTTAATTTCTCTTTTTAAAAGAGCAAGATTAAAATCGTAGCAAGTTTTGGCGCCGTTGCCGGGGATTTGCAACGTGCGAACGAGAACAAGGCTGCAAATTTTAATTTTTAATTTCTAGTTCTTCAATTTTTTTTTATTTTTAATACGGCTGAAATTTCAAATCTTTACAGATTCAAGGACGACACAAAGCGGGACCAGTAACGAGGAAGATCAAGATCACATTTTTGGATTCCCGGAGTGAACGAACTCCGGCGGTGAGTATTTAAATTAATTTTCCTATTTTGTTCATACTAGTCCTATTTTTCCTAGATTAGAATTTTACTCTTGTTTAGAAAAAAATTATTAAAAAAAATTATTAATTAAAATAATAAAATAATAAATAAATAAATAAATAAAAAGGAAAAAAATTTAGCTAGTTTGCTTGATCAACTATTCAAATGCAATTTAATGTCATAAAATGTTAAAAATCTTCTTGATTGTTGCATATAGTATAAAGCATTTGCATAAAATAATCTAAGGACTGAACCCATTAAAAAGATAAGGTCGGGATTTCATCACTCGTCCTTAGCCCAAAATTCATCCCAGTGCATAAATATCCTAAGCCTAATTAAAATCAACTAGACGTTGGCCCCTAAGGATATTCGAGCTCAATAGGACGAAGACCACTGAAAGTTGCACTAATTTCGCTCTATGGCCTGGGTCGATGTCTAGGCAGGCTTTGTCCCTCTAAGTGATTGAAGGGAGACAGTTTCTGTTCGAGGAAAGTGGGTTTTAAGTGGGACCTTTGCTACACGCATCGTGACCCCTCCACTTACCTGGGAGCTTACCTGGTCAACTAAGGTTACTAGACCGGATTGGAGGCTTAGGTGTCCTCTTCAAACCAGTTAGGAGCTGTCTAGAATTTTTAGAAAAACATTAGAAATTATTGGGGGACGTTTAATTTTAATTAAATTTTTGAAGATGTTTGTTTAGATCTCTTTGTTAGATGTATGCCCTAGAAGCCAATCTGGCTGACACATTGTTAATGCTAGGGACATAATTTTGTACTTGACTATTTATTATTGAATAAATAAAAGGCATCTTTTCATTCATATTATTTATGTATCTATGAATCGTCCAAGAAATTAATAAGATGATGATGCATATACTCAAGAGTTGAGAATTTGAGCCATGTATCATTGGTGATTAATTTCTAAATGCTCCTGATCAATGGATCATCACGAGGACGGTGATCGATCCGATCAGTGCACAGATCACTTTCTTATAAGATGGACGAGACTTGAGTCTATAGTGTAGGGACACTGAAGTGATAGTGCAGGTGCTTGTTAGAGAACAAGGGTACTGAGCGTGACCAAGACAAGAAGTCACTTGGATGTCTATCCACTCGTCAGTGACTTGCTTGATGTTGCAGTAGTATGACTTGTCCTTTGACCTGCGGTGCTTCAGCTACTCACAGTGAGGTTATTGTAGTTTGACTACACGTATACATGGTCTCTAGTCATATGGGTCCTTGTAGTGTAGATTGGCTGCATTAAGTTCACTATAGGAGTAGGGTATGCACTTACATGGAATCTATCAACCTTGATAGAAGAGGAGTGATCCTATGTGATTTGTTAGACTGAGTTCTAAGACCTTGGCCAGGGCAGTAATATAAAGTGGAGAAAGAGTTTTCCACTAACGAACTCGAGTCGAATAAATCTTGACATATGACAGACGAAGGGGGTTTGACGAGTTATCCATGACCTCCGTCCTGTAGGGATCCACGATAGTAGGACTGTATCACATGATAACTGCACCTAGAGGTTCATCATTCTATTCTACTGGGTAGCCACTACATGCTGCTAGGTGTCACTGGTGGATGGTGGGACTCACAGGGATTATCTCGATGATCGATAAACCCTAATGAGTAGAGTTGGAATCGTTCCAATCCATTGAAAGGAGTTTTCAATGATATTGTGATAGAGATCATAATATATCTCACTACCAGTCAGAGTAGAACCTATGGGGTCACACACACTAGAAGTATTGACCGATCCGTTGGTTGAATCGTGATTAGGAATCACAAGTAATCAATTCGATTGATATTCAGTTGAAGAAGGAACAAAGGGAATTAATTAATTGGACTTAAACACAAATCCTACTTCGAGTAGGATTCCTAAAGTCCTAATTGGATTAGGACTGGGAATCCTAATTGGAGTAGGACTGGGATTCCTACTTGGAATAGGATTCCTGCAATCCTAATTAGATTAGGAGTTTTGAATTAAAATTGGATTCCTACTTGTTGACCCCCTAATGGATTTTGATGAATACAAAATACTAGAGTTTAATTCCATTTATCTTAACAATTTACTTGAGGATTTCAGGTGATTAACTAAGAATATTGTTAAGAAATGTCTAGGCAAGTTTCCATATTTTTCAAGAATTTATTGAAGAATTTTTGAGTTGAAGAAAACAGATCAGGGACAGCCGAGACGTCTCCGGGTCGTCTCAGAGACGTCTCTGGCACAAACAGGAAGAATTGGCACATCTGGAGACGTCCCCGGCACCTGGCGAGGCGTCTCGCAGGGTCGGAGTCGACTCTCTCAGAGGCGGCAGAAAGGCCGATTTCAAGGGATGCGCGCGAGTCGTCTCCACCAGAAGCGGAGTCGTCCCCGCAAGTAAAAAGCAGACTTCCCGAGTCGTACCCAGAGAGTGCGGAGTCGACTCTCTCAGGGTATTCCAGAGGGTATGTTTTTCGTTGACAGAACTGCCGAGACGTCCCCTGAAAGAGCGGAGTCGACTCTCTCAGAGAATTCCAGAGGACATATTTTTCAGAGATAAAACAGCGGAGTCATCCCCGAGGCAGCGGAGTCGTCCCCATGCAAAAAGCGTAAACATCCCGAGATGTCCCCGTAAAGTGCCGAGCCGACTCTCTCAGAAAAATAGAAAAACAAGAAGTCAAAGAGTCCTTCTGTGGAGTCATCCCCGTAAAGCGCAGAGTCGACCCCAAACAACGTCAAAAGAAAGTTTATACAGCCGAGACGTCTCGCGTTGAAGCGGAGACGTCTCCGAAGCGCCTGGGACGCGACTGACACACTTTTTCAGATTTGTTTGAGTTTCAAACTTCCATATCTTTGTGTCTAACGGCTATATTTGCTTTTTGGTCTATAAAAGAGAGCTCTTGAGTGCCTTCCAATATCTTCTCACCAACCCAACACAAGATCATTCAAGAGAGAAGAAAGAAAAAGAGGTTCAAGGGAGTTAGAGCTTTCAAGAGGAGAAATCAAGTGCATTCAAGTTTTCCCAACTGATTTCGTGCTCAACCACTCACTCCCACTTGGCATTCAAAGCTCACATTCAAGCCAACACGATCCACATCCGAAGAACCATTATTCCCCAAGCTTCCAACGGCCAAAAGTGTTCTTCCGGGTTTTAATATTTCTCATTTCTATATTCGCTTCATTAAGAGCTTTTAAATCCTTGTAAAACTTTTCATTATTGTGCTTGTTCCAGTCAAGGGACTTGGAACAAGGGAAAGGCATCCCAAGCCTAGGTGAAATTGGGGGATTGTAGGGTTCGTTGTTAGCCCGGAGTAAAACAACGAGTTGGATAGTGCACTCGCAAAACTACCGGACTGTAATCTTGGATTATAGTGGAAATTCCCAAAGGTGCTTTGGGGAGTGGATGTAGGAGCAGTGGAAGCTCCGAACTACTATAAAACCTTGTGTTTGCGATTGACTGTTCTCATACCTCTATCTTTACTCTAGTTCATACATTTGTGTGTTTTATTTTTAATTAGACAAAAAATTTTAAAACACCCAATTCACCCCCCTCTTGGGTGACCATCTCTGGGCAACAAGTGGTATCAGAGCAGGTGCTCTGTGTATTTCTTGAAGACCTAACCGTCTTAGCCAAAGATCTAGATGGCAATACCCTTCAATAATATTCCTGCTGAGGGGCAGGCAACCAATAGACCTCCACTCTTCAATGGGACAAATTATACCTATTGAAAGACTAGAATGAGGGTTTTTATTCAAGCACAAGATTATGCCTTGTGGAGGGTTATAATCAAGGGACCACACGAACCATCTCACATGGTTAATGGCATTCAAGTTCCCAAACCTGAGGAGGATTGGGATGAGAATGATAATAGGATGGTTCAACTCAACGCTAGAGCCATGAACTCATTATTCTGTGCTCTAGATGTGAATGAGTTCAATAGAGTTTCCACCTGTAATTCCGCCAAGGAAATATGGGATAGGCTTGAAGTTACCCACGAGGGTACAAATCAAGTCAAAGAGTCTAAAGTGAACATTCTAGTTCACAAATATGAGTTATTTAAGATGGAACCCAATGAAACCATTTCATGCATGTTCACACGCTTCACGGACATAATAAATGGTCTAAAGAATTTAGGTAAATCTTACACTAACCCAGAACTTGTGAGTAAAATTCTCAGGTCTTTGCCAAAAGCATGGAAAGCGAAGGTCACGGCGATCGTAGAAGCCAAAGACCTCAACACATTGGGGCTTGAACAACTATTGGGCTCATTGATGACGCATGAGCTCACAATGAAGCAACATGAAGAAGATTTGCCAAAGAAGAAGAAAATCGCACTCAAGGCTACTTCGAGTGTGTGTGAAGAAGAAAGTAGTGAGAGTGAAGAAGAAAGCGAAGATGAGGATTTGGGTTTAATAGTAAGGAAGTTTAAGAAATTCATGAGAAGAAAGAAACCCTTCCCAAGAAAGAAGTTTGGAGGGAGAAATGATTGGAAAAAGGAAAAAGAAAAGGAAAGAGACCCAATCATATGTTATGATTGCAAAAGACCAGGACACATCCGTTCCGAATGCCCTCAACAGAAGAAGCACTTTGGAAAGAAGAAGAAGAAGGCGTTGAAAGCAACGTGGGATGATAGTGACACATCCTCCTCCGAGGAAGAGAAGGAAGAGACCGCCAACTTGTGCTTCATGGCATTCGAAGACGATGAGGTATGTCAAAGCTCAACTACAAATTTTACATTAGAAGAGTTATATGAAGCTTTTCAAGAACTCATGAGTGATTGTAGTATGCTAGGAGCAAAGAATAAAGAATTAAAAGCCTCCAATCAAAGACTAAAGGATGATATTAAAAACCTATTGATTGAGAAGGAGAGCGTTAAAAATGTTAACACCATTGACCTAGAAAATGAAAATTCAAAACTTAGCATTGAAAATGAAACGGCAAAAACACTAATTAAGGAATTGAATCTAAAAGTAAAATCCTTACTCAATTGTAATGCCTCACTTGCACAAAATGTTGAAACCCTTAAAAATGATAAGGAAGAATTGGCTAAAGAAAATTTGGTTCTTAAAAATGAGGTACATAAGTACAAACCAATTGTGGAGAAATTTACACAAAGCTCTGAAAAATTAAATCTTATTCTATTAAATCAAAGAGCTGTTTTTAATAAAGCCAGATTAGGATATAAAACTAGCAAATAACAAAAGTATCTAAAGAATTTCTTTGTGAAAGCAAAAGATGTCAAAACTGAAAAACCTACATGCTTTCATTGTGGAAAAAGTGGACATAAAGTCTATTCTTGTATTCAAAGAAAGATTCAAACTAACAAGAGTACATTTGTAAAAGGTAAAAACACAACTAAAGTATGGGTGCCCAAGGGAACAAACTACACTAACCAAGAAGGACCCAAGAAAACTTGGGTACCTAAGAGCTTCAGATGATTATTTCGCAGGTATGCCTTGCAGCCGGGAATAAAAAGAGAATGTGGTATCTTGATAGTGGTTGCTCAAGACATATGACCGGTGACAAGAGTCTCTTCGTCACCTTGAAATCAAAAGAAGGAGGAGTAGTCACATTTGGAGACAATGCTAAAGGTCAAATCATTGGTGTTGGTAAAATTTCCATATCACCCTCCTCATTTATTGACAATGTATTGTTAGTTAATGGACTAAAACATAATTTATTAAGTATAAGTCAATTTTGTGACAAGGGCTTTAAAGTGTCATTTGAATCTTCACTATGCATAATTAGTAGTCCAGTTGACAATGAGATCATACTTACAGGACATAGGCATGAAAATGTTTACATGGTAGACCTTGATGATCTCACCATGAAGGATGGCCAATGTCTTGTAGCCATGGATCCCAAAGTCAATGAGACTAGTTGGTTATGGCATCGTAGGTTAGGGCATGCTAGCATGGATTTAATTTCTAAATTGATTACAAAAGATCTAGTCAAAGGACTACCAAAAATAGACTTTGAAAAGAACAAAATTTGTGCTGCATGTCAATTAGGGAAACAAACAAGAAGTTCTTTCAAGTCTAAGAACATAGTCTCAACATCAAAACCCCTAGAACTAATTCACATGGATTTGTTTGGACCCACTAGAACTGCTAGTCTAGGGGGTAAGAAATTTGGTCTTGTAATTGTTGATGATTTTTTACGTTTTACATGGGTTTCATTTCTTGCACATAAAGATGAGTCCTTTCCCGCTTTTATCAAGTTTCATAATAAGGTTTCGAATGAACTCAATCTTAAACTAAAAGCAATTAGGAGTGATAATGGTACCGAGTTTGAAAATCAGCATTTTGAAAAGTTTTGTGAAGAAAACGGTATCAGTCACAATTTCTCGGCACCTAGGACACCCCAACAAAATGGGGTGGTAGAAAGGAAGAATCGCACACTAGCAGACATGGCTCGTACCATGTTGTGCGAATCGGATCTACCAAAGTACTTTTGGGCTGAAGCAATAAATACTGCTTGTCATATTTTAAACCGTGCTTTAGTTAGATCTATCTTAAAGAAAATGCCTTATGAGTTAATGAAAAATAAGAAGCCCAATATAAGCTATTTTCATGTTTTCGGTTGTCGCTGCTTTATTTTAAACAATGGGAAGGACAATCTAAGTAAATTTAGTGCTAGATCAGATGAGGGGATCTTCTTAGGTTATTCCTTATCTAGTAGAGCATACAGGGTCTTCAACAAGAGAACTCTCGTTGTTGAAGAATCCATTCATGTTGTTTTTGATGAAGCTAATGGAGATTCTTCTAGAAAAGAAGAAGATAGTGATGCAGGTATACTTGAAGACAGAATGAAGGAGTTCTCCATACAAGACAAACAACTTGAAGATGAAGTCAAAGAAGATACAATTCAGCAAGATGAAAAAGATCAACCCCAAGCAAGAAATCAAGATCTTCCTAAGGAATGGAGGTATGCACACGGTCACCCAAGGGATCTAATCCTTGGTGATCCTTCACAAGGGATAAGGACAAGATCCTCTCTAAGAAATACTAGTAATTATCTTGCTTTCGTTTCACAAATAGAGCCTAAATCACTAGAGGAAGCCGAAAAGGATGAAAATTGGATAAATGCTATGCAAGAGGAATTAAATCAATTTGAAAGAAATCAAGTTTGGACTCTAATGAAAAGATCCCCTAATGTTTCAATTATAGGCACCAAGTGGGTATATAGAAATAAACTAGATGAAGATGGAATAGTTATAAGAAACAAAGCTAGACTAGTTGCCAAAGGCTATAATCAGGAGGAAGGAATAGATTTTGATGAAACTTTTGCTCCTGTTGCTAGGTTAGAAGCTATTAGACTACTTTTGGCATATGCATGCTTCATGAATTTTAAACTCTATCAAATGGATGTAAAAAGTGCCTTTTTAAATGGTTATATAATGGAGGAAGTTTATGTAGGACAACCTCCAGGTTTTGAAAACCACTTACATCCAGATTACGTTTATAAATTGCATAAAGCATTGTATGGACTTAAGCAAGCCCCTAGGGCATGGTATGAAAGATTAAGTAATTTTCTAATTGAAAATAAATTTAAGAGAGGAAATGTAGACAAAACCCTCTTCATTAAAAGAAAAGGGAATGACTTATTGCTTGTGCAAATTTATGTGGATGATATAATTTTTGGTGCTACTAATGATAGTCTTTGTCAAGAGTTTGCCAAGCTTATGCAGGGAGAATTTGAAATGAGCATGATGGGTGAGCTCAACTTCTTCCTTGGGCTACAAATAAAACAATCAGAGGAAGGCATCTTCATCAGTCAGTCCAAATATATCAAGGAAATGTTGGAAAAATTCAAGATGAAGGATGCAAAGGAAATCAGCACACCCATGGGCTCAAGTTGCAAGCTTGACAAAGATGAAAAAGGTAAAAGTATAGACTGCAAATTGTACAGAGGTATGATAGGCTCTTTACTTTACCTTACTGCTAGTAGGCCAGATATATTATTCAGTGTTTGCATGTGTGCTAGATACCAAGCATGTCCTAAGGAATCACACTTGCAAGCTGTTAAAAGAATTTTCAGATATCTAGTAGGGACATCTAATGTAGGCTTATGGTATTCTAAGCAATCTGACATAAATTTAATTGCTTATTCCGATGCTGACTTTGCCGGTTGCAAACTCGACAGAAAAAGCACAAGTGGCACATGTCAATTCTTGGGTGCTAATTTAGTTTCTTGGTTTAGCAAGAAACAGAATTCAGTGGCCTTATCCACAGCTGAGGCTGAATACATTGCAGCTGGGAGCTGTTGTGCCCAAGTGCTTTGGATTAAGCAACAACTCGAAGACTTCGGTATCAAAATGGACAACATACCAGTTAGATGTGATAATACAAGTGCAATTAATTTAACAAAGAATCCTGTCCAACACTCTAAATCAAAACACATAGAAATTAGGCATCACTTTATAAGAGATCATGTGCTGAAAAATGATGTGATGATTGAGTATGTATGTACTGAAAATCAATTGGCCGATATCTTTACAAAGCCCCTTTGTAAAGATAGGTTCAACTTCTTAAGGAATGCTTTGTGCTTATTTGATCCTAGCAAATAAATTGAACTTGTAATGCAATGCTTTGCTACTCAAGCTAGTAATCCACCACAAGGTCAGAAATAGCAAACCTAGCATCTATTAAGTGAAAGCATAAATCTATCTAAGTTAAATGACGAATTGTTTGACTTTCCGGAGGATGGTTACCCTCCCTTAGACTCTTCATGGAGATATTTTCAGAGCCTATTTTATAGGTATTCGAAATTTGGTCAAACATTCCTCATTTCAATATTAATAATTCAAAAATCATTATCAAACTTTTATAGGGTGTATTATTAAAGGAGAGGATCACAAACAAACTCACTCTATATTCACCAAAAGAAATCATGTTGATTAGTGTGGTTAAATAAAATAAATTGGAAAAAGATAGAAATCATTCAGAAAATTTTCAGTGCCGGAGACGTCTCTGGCAAATCACAGAGACGTCCCCCCGGCGAGACGTCTCGCGCTAGTCTTGGAGACGTCTCGGGGACCGAACGAGGGTTTTTAAAATAGGTGAAACAGCTCGAGCCGACCCGAGCTATCTTCTTTCGTCCCCGACAAAAACAAAAAACCCTAGCCTCCGTTTGCTCTCCACCTCAAACCGAACCAAAATCTCCCCATTTCCCTAGGGTTTTCGATTCATGGCACCTAAGAGAGCTAGGAGAACGGGTGGGAGGCGTCCTAGGGTAGCGACCGACGGCGAAGAACGGAGGGAAGAGCCTTCCGCGCCATCTCCTCCAGTTGCTCCGCCAACCACGACCCTTTCCTGTACAAATCGCACAGTAATCACTGGTAGGTACATCAACTTTCA
This sequence comes from Phoenix dactylifera, assembly GCF_009389715.1. Classification (NCBI taxonomy): domain Eukaryota; kingdom Viridiplantae; phylum Streptophyta; class Magnoliopsida; order Arecales; family Arecaceae; genus Phoenix; species Phoenix dactylifera. Next base: position 19,265 of record NW_024068650.1, read on the forward strand.
GTTTCTAGCAAATGAGGGGTTCTCTATTGGAGAGAGACTCCGGGCCCAAGGTTGGGAATACCTTTGTACCCTAAATACATCAACCTATCCCGGCCTAGTTAGGAAAATGTTTAGCAACATGGCCTTAGGGGACTCGGGGTACACTGGATATGTCCGAGGGACATTGATAGAGATTAATGAGGATGTTCTATCTAGTGTATTACAAATTCCTAAATATGGTGAGGCTCCGACCTCACATCCTCAAAGGGAAATTGCCCTAAACTTAGTTTTAGGACGAGAGGACTGCGGCCCTCTTGATGTGGTTAACTCCCAAGACCTCAATGCCGAGATGAGATTACTCTTGAGCATTGTTAACTGGGTCCTATTCCCAAAAACCGGCCGCTTCGATTTCGTTTCGGAGCGAGATTTAGTTATCATGCACCACATCTTACTAGGGATCCCCCTAAACCTCCCTAGACTTATGTTAAACTACATCTCTATATGTCATAGGTATTCTAGGTTTAGCATACCATATGGGATGATTTTCACTTTACTATTCAAACACTTCAAAGTTTCCATTCCTGAAAATGAGCCTGCAAAACCCTTAAGAAACACCGACTACTGCAATGAAAGTACAATGCATAGAATGGAGTTTCACAAGGTAGATGGATCATGGGTTAAGGTACCAAAAAGAAAATCTCAAATCCTAGAGCCTGAGATCCCACATCAGGAGCCAGACCACCACTCTCCTCCACATAGCCATATGGGCTTTCCTGATGTACCCTCCAGCTCAGCTGGACCTTCCACATCCATGCCTCCTCCTCCTCCAGTCAGTGGATCCTTCTCCCTGTCAGATGAACAGATGCACACTCTAGCATCTGTGATATGCCAGCAGATGAGAGAGGAGATGAGATCGTTGATCACTGCTGAGTTGGCTCCTCTTCGTACCTCACATGAAGGGCTTCTACAAGAATTGAAGGAGATCAAAACTCAGGTAGAAGCTACAGCATCAGAGTTGGTTCATGTGGGTACCCTCCAAACTATACGATCAATTGAGCTACAGGAGAAATTGAAGATCATATCAGATGGTCTTCAAGAGTTGACGAGCCCTGGAGGCAATTTGGGCACCGTGGCTGCCCAACTTAAAGGAAAAATTGAAAGGGCAAGTCTCGAGTTTGAAGCACTAGTAGCAGCCTTCCATCAATCTCAAGGAGATCAGTTCAAAACTCTACTGGACTCAATAAATGCATTTATAGAGGCAGCTGCTAGGGCTATTGAACAACGTCGCCGATGAGGGACATTTTGTAAAAAATCTAGGGTTCATCTGTTTTGTAAAACCCTAGGCTCATTTTGAAACTTCTTTTGTATTAGGAATCAATACTTGTAATGATTTCCTCTCTTAACTTTGTAATGACTTCAAATGATTGCAATGATATATGAAGGTCATACAATTCCTTTGAAACTTTGTGTATGTGATTCTGTGATGTGCCATAAAAATCTCATAACATACCTTAAGTGTTCAAACTTGACACAACTTATCAATGCATATAAAACAGGGGGAGCACATCTTGTAATAACTATTTTAAACAAAAAAAGGGTCTGAAATGAATTCCAAAACAAAGGGGGAGTGAAATGAATGCTGCATTCATTAATAGACATAACTTGGACAGCGGGAGCATAACTTGAATATCCTTAAGTGAATCATGGTAACATGCTGAATTCCACTAGAAATTGTGTTTTAAGTACCTAAGAATAATTTGTCCCCTTCATTGTTGATGACAAAAAGAGGGAGTAGATATATAGAACCTATATATGGAGTATATGAAGTATATGGAGTAGAACCTAAATATGGAATGCAAAATTTACACTCATACTTAAAAGTTGAATTAGAAAAGACAAAATTGAAGAATATTGGCTGTAAGATAATTGCCCTTCTGAAAAAGAAAGGGGGAGTCAAAAAGTACTTAGCCTTCAATTGTCTTTAGCATCAATACTTCATTAATTTACATTTTAACTTGATTCAAATTCAGTTGATATACCAAAATTGCTCAAGAGCTACTAAGACCAATACTTATGCATAAGGGAAAAACTGAAAATTGACTATTTTGAATTATACACACTGTATCTAGCTCTAACCATAACACAATACTTGTACATCTGATCAAATACTGTGTATATGTTTAAATTTCGAATTTTGCATATACTCAGTGTTTTGTCATCATCAAAAAGGGGGAGATTGTTGACCCCCTAATGGATTTTGATGAATACAAAACACTAGAGTTTAATTTCATTTATCTTAACAATTTACTTGAGAATTTTAGGTGATTAACTAAGAATATTGTTAAGAAATGTCTAGGCAAGTTTCCATATTTTTCAAGAATTTATTGAAGAATTTTTGAGTTGAAGAAAACAGATCACGGACAGCCGAGACGTCTCCGGATCATCTCAGAGACGTCTCTGGCACAAACAGGAAGAATTGGCACGTCTGGAGACGTCCCCGGCACCTGGCGAGGCGTCTCGCAGGGTCGGAGTCGACTCCCAACACTGCGGAGTCGACTCTCTCAGAGGCGGCAGAAAGGCCGATTTCAAAGGATGCGCGCGAGTCATCTCCACAGGAAGCGGAGTCGTCCCCGCAAGTAAAAAGCAGACTTCCCGAGTCATCCCCAGAGAGTGCGGAGTCGACTCTCTCAGGGTATTCCAGAGGGTGTGTTTTTCGTTGACAGAACTGCCGAGTCGTCCCCTGAAAGAGCGGAGTCGACTCTCTCAGAGAATTCTAGAGGACATATTTTTCAGAGATAAAACAGCGGAGTCGTCCCCGAGGCAGCGGAGTCGTCCCCATGCAAAAAGCGTAAACATCCCGAGACGTCCCCGTAAAGTGCCGAGCTGACTATCTCAGAAAAACAGAAAAACAAGAAGTCAAAGAGTCCTTATGTGGAGTCGTCCCCGTAAAGCGCAGAGTCGACCCCAAACAACGTCAAAAGAAAGTTTATACAGCCGAGACGTCTCGCGTTGAAGCGGAGACGTCTCCGGAGCGCCTGGGACGCGACTGACACACTTTTTCAGATTTGTTTGAGTTTCAAACTTCGATATCTTTGTGTCTAATGGCTATATTTGCTTTTTGGTCTATAAAAGGGAGCTCTTGAGTGCCTTCCAATATCTTCTCACCAATCCAACACAAGATCATTCAAGAGAGAAGAAAGAAAAAGAGGTTCAAGGGAGTTAGAGCTTTCAAGAGGAGAAATCAAGTGCATTCAAGTTTTTCCAACTGATTTCGTGCTCAACCACTCACTCCCACTTGGCATTCAAAGCTCACATTCAAGCCAACGCGATTCACATCCGAAGAACCATTATTCCCCAAGCTTCCAACGGCCAAAAGGGTTCTTCCGGGTTTTAATATTTCTCATTTCTATATTCGCTTCATTAAGAGCTTTTAAATCCTCGTAAAACTTTTCATTATTGTGCTTGTTCCAGTCAAGGGACTTGGAACAAGGGAAAGGCATCCCAAGCCTAGGTGAAATTGGGGGATTGTAGGGTTCGTTGTTAGCCCGGAGTAAAACAACGAGTTGGGTAGTGCACTCGCAAAACTACCGGACTGTAATCTTGGATTATAGTGGAAATTCCCAAAGGTGCTTTGGGGAGTGGATGTAGGAGCAGTGGAAGCTCCGAACCACTATAAAACCTTGTGTTTGCGATTGACTGTTCTCATACCTCTATCTTTACTCTAGTTCATACATTTGTGTGTTTTATTTTTAATTAGACAAAAAGTTTTAAAACACCCAATTCACCCCCCTCTTGGGTGACCATCTCTGGGCAACACTACTCGAAGTAGGATTCCTAGAGTCCTAATCGGATTAGGACTTCGGATTCAAATTAGAGTCCTAATTGGATTAGGACTAAAATTAAAAAAAAAAATCCTAATTGGATTAGGGTTTCTTAAGTCCCAATTAATTATTAATCTCATGAATCAACATGACTCCTAGTTCGGTTAGGATTGAAGAGTTCAATTGAGTCATGGTTCATTCAAGTTCTAATTGGATTAGGACTAACAAAGATTGAACCCGATTGATTCATGATTTGGTTAAACCCTAATTAGATTAGGGCTAAACCATAAGAGGGACACCTAATTCTCCTTGGAGGAGGATTAGGTTAACCAAGCAAGAGGGGCATCAGCCCCTCTCCTTTTTGATGGGTGCGGCAACACAAGAGGGGCCGGTGCCCCTCTTGGAAAAAGGTCTAGGGCTCCTAACTTGTAGGAGCCCTAGATGCTTTATAAGGAGGTGAAAAGGGGGCTGACGCCCTAATGCAAGTAAAGCCCTCTCCCCTCCAAGCCATGGCCTCCCTCTCCTCTTCCTTGGTTCAGCCGCAAGCAAGAGCAAAAGAAGAAGAAGGGTGGCGGCCTCCTCCTCCTCTCTTCCTCCTTCCAACGCAGGGAGAATAAAAGAAGGCTGCAGGCTTCGTTCCGCTTCTCTCTATTCCTCCTTCTTCTTCCTCCTCTCAAGCACAATCAAGGGTTGATTGAAAGAGAGGAAATCAGCCATCCAAAGTTGTCTCTGCAAGGGAGCTAGCACCCCGGGGAGACAAGGAAGCTTTGATCGGTTTCTGCTTCGTGTGGATACCTGTAGAGGCCGGGCACTTGAACGGCTTCAAGCGAACCTTCATCCTAAACCACGAACTTCAGTTTGAGGTGATCATCTACCCGCACAAGGTGAAGATCTGATCTTCTAAAGATTTTAAAAGTTTTTAATCCTTATCTATCTACGAACGGTTTTTGAACAACGTTCATGCGATGAACGGTTGATCCCGCGCATGCCTCTTCTGCTGCATCTGAATTTTTTTTAAATTTCAGCGGCATGATCTGGGTATTCTAACACTCTTTAGGTGGTACTTGTACCAACAAAAATATATATATATATATATATATAAATAAATAAAATAAAATTTCAGTATATGCTGTTATGGGAGAGAGATAAAACGAATAGATTATTTCGAGTTGAATCAAGAGATAAAAATTTAATTATTCAAAATTCAAATAATCAAATGGAAGATAATGGTAGTAATCAGGGAGATAATGAATTTCAAGATGACTTACCTATTAGAACACTTCGTGATTATCTACAACCCACTAGGACCAGTACCCCATCTTGTATGGTTATTCCTACTGCTGCGGGAGCTTTTGACATGAAACCAGGAATAATCCAATTACTCCCAAAGTTTCACGGACTTGATTCTGAAAGTCCCTATTTGCACCTAAAAGAATTTGATGAAGTGTGTTCAACACTTCATTTCAATGATGTCACTGAAGAAGTAGTTAAGCTTAAGTTATTTCCTTTTTCTTTAAAGGAAAAAGCTAAGTCATGGTTACACTCCTTAAGGCCTAGGACCATAGCTACCTGGCAAGAAATGACAAGAGAATTTTTAAAGAAATTCTTCCCAACACATAAAACAAACACACTTAGAAGAAATATCATGAACTTTGCACAAAAAGATGGAGAAACATTTTTTCAGTGTTGGAAAAGATTTAAGGACCTTCTGCTTGCTTGCCCACATCATGGATATGAAATTTGGAGGGTCATTAGTTTCTTTTATGATGGTTTGTCCTCCAATATGAGACAATTTGTAGAAATGATGTGTAATGGTGAATTCATGAGTAAGAAACCAAATGAAGCCTGGGATTATTTTGATCTTTTAGCAGAAAATGCACAAGCTTGGGATACAACAGATAAAAATGAAAAATCTAAAATTGCACCTAATGCAAAAGGAGGAATATATCTTATTAAAGATGATAATGATGTCAATGTAAAAATTGCTAATCTGACTAGGAAGGTTGAAGCCATGGAATTAAGCAAAGCCAATATAGGAAAAGCACAAACTATTGTTGAAAGTATATGTGAAATTTGCGAGAGTAATGCACATGTGACCAAGGATTGTCCTACAATCCCTGCTTTTCAAGAAGTGTTGCATGATCAAGCAAATTTCACCAATACTTATACAAGACCATTTCCAAAAACATATAATCCTAATTGGCGAAACCATCCTAACTTTAGCTGGAGACATGGACCCACTGCCAATGAATCTCAAGGAAATTCTGTTCCTACTCCTTATGTGCCACCACATAGGAAATCCCTTGAAGATACTTTGCAAACCTTCATGCAAGGGTAGACTCAAATAAATCAAAATACAATGCAATCACTCCAAGAACTTAAAAATTATGTAGGTAGAATTGAGGCTCAACTCAATATTAGGGAAAAAGGGACATTTCCAGCCCAACCTCAATCTAACCCAAAGGGTCAACATGAGGTCCATGAAGCAAGTTCATCCCAACCTAAATTTGAGCAAGTTAAGTCTGTCACAACCCTTCGTGGCGGAAAAATAATTAACAAAAAAATTCCGACAAAAGATGACAAACCTGAAAAATCTATTGAAAAGAAGGATGAAGATGATAATGAACAAGATGATCCAATACCTCATCATAAAATAGTTGCTCCATTCCCTCAGTGCTTGCTTGCAGCTAAAAAAGGAGTACCTGATCAAGAAATTTTGGATATCTTTAAACAAGTAAAGATTAACATTCCTCTATTAGATGCCATTAAGCAGATCCCATCTTATGCCAAATTTTTAAAAGATCTTTGTACCATAAAGCGAAAGCTTTACGTACAAAAGAAAGCTTTTCTAACTGAATAGGTGAGTGCTATTCTCAAACACAACACCCCACCTAAATATAAAGATCCTGGTTGTCCTACCATATCTTGCATCATAGAAAACTTCAGGATACAACGAGCCCTTCTGGATTTAGGTGCAAGTGTTAACTTGCTGCCCTATTCAGTTTATGAACAATTAGGACTTGGTGAACTAAAACCCACCAAGGTTACTCTCCAACTTGCCGATCGATCTATAAAGATACCAAGAGGAGTAATCGAGGATGTACTTATCCAAATTGATAAATTCTATTTTCCATTCGACTTCATAGTATTAGATACCCAGCCTGTCATAAATTGTACCACTCCAATACCTGTCATTCTAGGCCGCCCATTTCTAGCTACTTCCAATGCTTTGATCAACTGTCGAAATGGAATAATGAAAATGTCATTCGGAAATATGACTATAGATTTTAATATATTTAACATTTGCAAACAACCCGATAATGACAACGAAAATGATGAGATTCATGGAGTTAATCTGATCGACTCCATTGTAGAAGATGCTCTTGTCCCATCTCTTTCTTCTGATCCTTTAGAAACATGCCTAACTTATTTCGGAAATACAGATATCAACCAAAACTTTAGAGAAATCAGTGCTATATTAGATTCAGCTCCTTTGTTGGATACAGATAGGTGAAAATCTCGTTTTGAAGAATTACCTCCATGCAACAATAGTCCTCTACCATCTAGTGTTCAAGCACCCAAACTTGAGCTAAAACTTTTACCATCTGAGTTGAAGTATGCATACCTTGGTCAAGAAGAGACCTTTCCTGTGATCATATCATCCCAACTCGAACAAAATCAGGAATTAAAATTGTTAGAAATTCTCAAGGAACATAAGGGAGCAATAGGGTGGACAATTGCTGATATCAAGAGAATTAGTCCCTCAATTTGCACTCATAGAATTCATCTAGAAGCTGATGCCAAACCTTCTTGTCAACCTCAACGTCGATTAAACCCAAACATGAAGGATGTGGTTAGGGCAGAAGTTCTGAAACTTCTGGATGCGAGTATGATCTACCCAATTTCAGATAGTAAATGGGTAAGTCCAACCCAAGTGGTCTCCAAAAAATCTGGTGTTACTGTAGTCAAAAATGCCAACAATGAATTAGTTCCAACTAGGGTCCCCACTAGTTGGCGTGTATGCATTGACTATAGAAAACTTAATTCTGTAACAAGGAAGGATCACTTTCCTCTACCTTTTATTGATCAAATCTTAGAAAGGTTGGCAGGTCATAAATTTTATTGCTTCCTAGATGGCTATTCAAGTTACAACCAAATTGCAATTGATCCTGAAGATCAGGAAAAGACCACTTTTACATGTCCTTTCGGCACATTTGCTTACAAGAGAATGCCTTTTGGATTATGTAATGCTCCTGCAACCTTCCAAAGATGCATGCTCAGTATTTTCTCTGACATGGTTGAGCGCTTTTTGGAAGTCTTCATGGATGATTTTTCGGTTTTCGGCTCCTCTTTTGAAAACTGTGTGACCATTTAAGGCTAGTCTTAATTCGGTGTGAGGAGAAGAATCTAATCTTAAACTGGAAAAAAGTGCCATTTCATGGTAACTAGGGGAATTGTTCTCGGGCATGTCATTTCATCTAAATGAATTGAAGTAGACAAGGCTAAAATTGACTTAATTGCTAACTTACCCAACCCAAAAACTATCAAAGATATACGCTCATTTTTGGGTCATGCAGGATTTTATAGGAGATTCATTAAAGATTTTAGCTCAATATCTAAACCCTTATGTAATCTCCTTCAAAAGGAAACCCAATTTGTGTGGTCTGAAGAATGTCAAAAAGCTTTTGATAAACTTAAAAGCTTGCTGACCTCTGCTCCCATCATGCAACCACCCGACTGGTCGCTTCCTTTTGAAATTATGTGTGATGCTAGTGAATATGCAGTTGGGGTAGTTCTAGGGCAAAGAAAAGAAAGGAAACCTTATGTTATCTACTATGCAAGTAAGACTTTAAATAGTGCACAAATGAATTACACCACTACAGAAAAAGAACTACTCGCCGTAGTATTTGCACTAGACAAATTTAGGTCTTACTTGATTGGATCCAAAATCATTATCTACACTGACCACGCTGCCCTTAAGTACCTTCTTTCAAAAAAGGATGCTAAGGCACGTTTGCTTAGGTGGATCCTTCTGCTCCAAGAATTTTTTCTGGAAATAAGAGATAAAAAGGGGGTAGAAAACGTAGTAGCTGATCACTTGCCCCGTCTCACTCTTCCAGATTCCATAGACAATTCACCCATAAGAGACACTTTCCCTGATGAGCAACACTTTGAGATCACGTCGTCACCCTGGTTTGCAGACATTGCAAATTTTCTTGTCACGGGTGAACTCCCGATTCATTGGAATAAACAGGACAAAAGAAAATTTCTGACCGAAATAAAAAATTTCTTCTGGATGACCCTTATCTTTTCAAATACTGCCCAGACCAAATTATTAGGAGATGTGTACCTAATGACGAATTTATTAGTGTCATTTCTTTTTGTCATTCTGAAGCTTGCGGTGGTCATTTCTCTACTAAGAAAACGGCTGCAAAAATTTTACAGTGCGGTTTTTATTGGCCCACCTTGTTCAAAGATTTCCATAACTTTTGCAAAGCTTGCGAGCGTTGTCAAAAGTTAGGTGGGATAACTCGTAGGAATATGATGCCCCTCAACCTAATTTTAATTATCGAAATATTTGACTGTTGGGGAATAAATTTTATGGGTCCATTTTCTCCTTCATTCGAAAATTTATACATCTTAGTAACTGTAGATTATGTCTCCAAATGGATTGAGGCAATTTCTTGCAAACATAATGACCATAAAACTGTTTTAAAATTTTTAAAAGAAAATATTTTTTCCAGATTTGGAACGCCTCGAGCCATCATCAGTGATGGGGGTTCACACTTCTGTAATAAGCCTTTTGAGGCTTTAATGCGAAAATATGGAATCACCCATAAAATCGCCACCCCTTATCATCCACAAACAAGTGGACAAGTTGAAGTCTCCAATCAATCAATTAAGAATATTTTGGAAAAAACAGTTAACCCAAATCGCAAAGACTGGTCTTTGCGTTTAACTGATGCACTCTGGGCTTATCGTACTGCTTTTAAAAGCCCGATTGGTATGTCTCCGTACCGTCTTATTTTTGGCAAACCGTGTCACTTGCCTGTGGAATTGGAGCATAGGGCCTACTGGGCTATTAAAAGATTTAATTTTGATATGGATAAGGCTAGTTCACTATGCAAACTTCAACTTAATGAACTAGAAGAAATCAGGAATGAAGCATATGAGAATGCTCGAATTTATAAGAACAAAATGAAAGTATTTCATGATAGAAATATTATAAGGAAAACATTTGAGCCTTCCCATAAAGTTCTATTGTATAATTCAAGACTTCATTTATTTCCAGAAAAATTGAGATCTAGGTGGACCGGCCCGTTTATAGTTAAAACTGTTTATCCGTATGGAACTGTTGAGATAAAGAATCCAAACACCGATAATATTTTTAAAGTAAATGGCCAACGTTTGAAGTTATTTTTAGACAACTTTATTTCAGAGGTTGAATCGACTAATCTGGGAGATCCTGTTTATCAGGATTGATCTCTATATCTGCTAGAGATCCTCTGTTTGTACATAATTTTTCTTTCTTTCTGAGGATGATAGTGTTATTTTGATGATTAACAAGCAATAATCGAGAGTATGTTATAAGTTAATTCGAAACTTCATTTATAAGTCTGTTACTCTCAGTATATCTGTATAATAAGTTAAAGATGCATTTCATTGTTTACTTGGATGAATCTAACCTTGAGTTGCAGCAAAGTGTAGATTGAGTCGACCCAAAGGATGATTGAGTCGACCCCGGCACATCAAGAAAGCATTAGGCACATTTCTGCAAAAATGGCACAGATGAACAGTGAGTTGGGTCGACCCAAGGAAAGCATGAGTAGACCCAAACATCAAGCTTCTCAACAACTCAGAAAATAGTTCTCTGAAAATACTGAGAGGGTCGACCCAAGATAAAGTTGAGTCGACCCAAGCTTGAGTCGACCCAAACCCTGAGTGGGTCGACCCAAAGGCAAGACAGAACAGATGACAGAAAAGGTTCTCTGGAAACCCTGAGAGGGTCGACCCAAGAAGAAGTTGAGTCGACCCAACTGAACCCTGAGTCGACCCAAAGAAATGTTGGGTCGACCCAAGTGAAGAAAGGCTGAATTGCAAGTTTCTGTGGTTCTGAGAGGGTCGACCCAAGAAAAGTTTGGGTCGACCCAAGTGAAAGTTGGGTCGACCCAAGGACAGGTTGAGCCGACCCAAACACGGGCAGAAGCATAACGGCTAGTTCTGCAGAAGTACTTTTTGTCCTTCCAACAGTGAGTAATGGCTAGTTTTTGAATTCTAACCATTGGGGCTTGTCCAATGGATGAAGAAAACTATTTAAAGTGGCACTATTCATTAGAGAGAACATCCTTTTGCAAGAATATCAAAGAGTACACAAGAAAGACAAAGTGCCCTAATCTTCTTCATCCAAGTGCTTCATTCAAGAGTCAAAAGAAAGTGGTTGAGCAGATTCAAAGAGTCATTAAGAGCTCCATCCACCCGTGAAGAGTGAAGCATCCTTGACAAAGAAGAGAAAAGTCATATCAAGCGATAACTATTCTCTAAACTCTTCTTTATAGATTATATTGTTATATTTGCTCATCTAGGAGTTTAAATCCTCTTTCTTTGTTTATTAAACTACTTGTAAAGGTTGGTTGGTTAGCCCGCAAAACCAACGGAATAGGTTGATTGGTGAACCCGGAAAATCAATTGTAAAGGTTCGTTGGTGAGCCCGTAAAACCAACATAGGTTTTTGGTGAACCCGGAAAACCAAAGTGTAAAGGTTTTTGGATTGTGAGCCCGAAAAACAATCCAACTGTAATCCGCGGGATTATAGTGAATTCCCAAGGGATCGCTTGGGGAGTGGACGTAGGTGCTAAGGAGAGCACCGAACCACTATACTTCTTGTTGTTTGCATTGTGATTTGTTTAAGTTCACTAACTCATCATTTAACACATGTAAGATAGTTAAAATTAAAAGAAACCAATTCACCCCCCCCCCCCCTCTTGGCTTGTCACCTTGGGCAACAAGTGGTATCAGAGCAAGGTGCTCCAATAGTACTCATTGATCTCACAATCAAGAGTTAAAGATCATGATAACCCAAGTGGGATGTTCTATGAGTGAGGGGCAATCCACAAATAGACCACCTCTATTTAATGGCACAAACTACACATATTGGAAAGTTAGGATGAGGATATTCATTCAAGCTTTAGACTATGAATTATGGTACATCATTACTAGAGGGCCTCACACACCCACACTTAATATAGAGGGCACTATCATACCCAAACCAGAAATGGATTGGAATGAAAGTGATAGAAGATTGGCACAGTTAAATGTAAAAGCTATAAAAGTACTTTATTTCTCATTAGATGTAAGTGAATTTAATAGAATATCTACTTGCATCTCTGCTAAAGAAATTTGGGACAAACTTGAGGTCACTCATGAAGGGACCAATCAAGTTAAGGAGTCAAAAATAAACATATTAGTTCACAAGTATGAATTGTTTAAAATGGAATCTACTGAGTCCATAACTGATATGTTTACTCGTTTTACTGAAATTATAAATGGGCTTAAGAGTTTAGGAAAGTCTTACACTAACTCTGAATTGGTGCGAAAAATTCTCAGGTCTCTACCAAAAATTTGGGAGGCCAAGGTAACCGCAATTCAGGAAGCTAAGGACCTCAACACACTGCAATTAGAGGAACTTCTAGGATCACTCATGACCCATGAGTTGACAATGAGGCAAAATTCGGAAGATGAGGTCAAGAGAAGAAAGCCCATTGCCCTAAAGACTACCATCCCTAAACAACAAACTGAATCGGAAGATTCAGATGATGATGATGAATTTGATGAAGAAGGGATGGCTATGCTTGGAAGAAAATTCAGAAAATTTATGAGAGGTAAGAACAGATTTTATAAAAAGAAACCCTTCCTCAAAGGTAGCCCAAGCAAAGAAAAGGGTAAGGACAAAGAAAAGAAAAAAGAAACTCCTATTTGCTATGAGTGTAACAAACCCGGGCATTATAAGATAGATTACCCAAAGTTGAAATGGATGGCAAGAAAACTAAAAAAGAAGAACTTCATGGCTGAATGGAGTGAAAGTGAGGAGTCAAGTTCGGAAGAGGAAGATCATCAAGAGACGGCCCAAATGTGTCATATGGCCAATGACGATGAGGTAGATTCTGAACTTGAATGTGATTTTACTGTTGATGAATTACATGATGCATTCTTAGAACTCATGGAAGAACATAAGAAACTTATCAATAAAAATAAAGTTCTAAAAGAAGAAAATCAATCTCTTATCAAAGATAAGTTAAAACTATCTCATAACTATGAAACATTAAGTAGGAAACTTACAAATGAAACCAAGAATCTAATTGCTGAAAATATCAAGTTAAAAGAAGATGCTGAAAAATATAAATTCTTAGTAGATAAGTTTACACTTAGTTCTACCAAATTAAATATGATTCTTGATAGTCAAAAAGCTGTATATGATAAGGCTGGATTAGGATATAAAACAAATAGGAAACAAAAATTCTTAAAGAACATTTTTGTAAAAGCTAAAAATGAAAATATTACTTGTCATTGCTGCAATAACTTAGGACATAAAGCATATGAATGTAACTATAGAAAGTCCAGTCAAAACAAATTAAGTAATAATCATAAGATTAAATTCAAGAAAGTTTGGGTTCCAAAAGGAACATCAAGTACTAACCCTAAAGGACCCAACATAGTTTGGGTACCTAAAGCTCTTTCTTGATCTTGATTGCAGGAGTGTCTTGCAGCTGATAAAGTGGAAAAACGATGGTATCTAGATAGCGGCTGTTCAAGACACATGACCGGTGACGTAGACCAATTTGTCACCTTGGAATCAAAGAAGGGTGGAGTAGTAACCTATGGAGACAATGGTAAAGGGCATATCATTGGAAAGGGTAAAATTTTCATTACTCCATCCATTTTTATAGAAAATGTCTTATTAGTTAAGGGTTTGAAACATAACCTGCTGAGCATAAGTCAATTTTGTGATAAAGGGTTTAAAGTCACATTTGAAGTATCAGTATGCATAATCACAAATCCTAAAGATAATAGCATTGTACTTGTAGGACAAAGGCAAAGAAATATTTACTTGGTAGATCTTCATGATTTAGGCAAGAAAAATGGATTATGCTTAATTACTAATGAAGAAAAGAAAAATGAAACAAGTTGGCTTTGGCATCGTAGACTAGGACATGCTAGTATGGAATTAATATCAAAACTAGTCAAGAAGGAATTAATAAAAGATGTGCCAAAACTGATTTTTGAAAAAGACAAAATCTGTGGACCATGCTCATTAGGAAAACAAACTAAATCATCTTTCAAATCAAAGAATATAGTATCAACAACTAGGCCTTTTGAACTCATACACATTAATTTATTTGGACCCACTAGAACTGCAAGTCTAGGAGGAAAGAAATATGGACTAGTAATTGTAGATGATTTCTCAAGATATACATGGGTTTCATTTTTGGCACATAAGAATGAAGTATTTTCAGAATTCTTGAAACTATATAGTAATATCATAAATGAAAAGAAGCTCACCTTAGTAGCAATTCGAAGTGATCATGGTACTGAATTTGAAAATCAACACTTTGAAGAATTTTGTAATAAAAATGGTATTTCACATCAATTCTCAGCACCTAGAACGCCTCAACAAAATGGGGTTGTTGAAAGGAAAAACAGGACATTGGCAGAAATGGCACGCACGATGTTGTGTGAGTCAAATCTTCCAAAGTACTTTTGGGCTGAAGCTATAAACACTGCTTGCCATATTCTAAATCGGGTTTTGATATGACCAATAACCAAGAAAACTCCTTATGAACTTTGGAAGAATAAGAAACCAACTACTAAATATCTTAGAGTATTTGGATGTAGATGTTTCATCCTAAACAATGGCAAGGAGGATCTAAGTAAATTTGATGTCAAGTCAGATGAAGGTATCTTCTTAGGATACTCCACATCTAGCAGGGCATACAGAGTATTTAATAAAAGAACTCTTGTAGTGGAAGAGTCAGTTAATATCATATTTGATGAGTCTGATAGTGAGTCTGCTAGGAAAGAAAATCTTCTTGATGATGATACAGGAATTATCGACTTTGAAAAGTTGAATATTTGTGGAGTGATTGATTAAAACCCTATTTGATTTTGATGAGCTCAAAGCATTTGAGTATATCTTTTGTTTACTAATGAATTCAATTGAGTGTTTCAGTGAAAATCTTGTCTAAGTGTCTCTAGATTTGGTTCAAGATAGTTTGGATAAGTTAAGAAGTCAATTTGAACCAAAGTCTGAGACTCGAGTCGACTCCAGAATATTACGAGTCGACTCCAAGCGTATCAGAATCACTGGCATGGGCTCGAGTCGACTCCGGATCATTACGAGTCGACTCCGACTGAGAACAGACAGACGAATAGAAAGCATCAACTCAAAACCTGTCAGCGAGTCGACTCCTGAAGTGCGCGAGTCGACTCCGATGCTTACCGAGTCGACTCCGGAGTAATATGAGTCGACTCCAAGGAGTTACAGACAGAAAAGTCAGAGAGCGATTTTTGACCCTGAGATTCAAGTCGACTCCTGTAGAATGCGAGTCGACTCCGATGGTTGGCAGGTCGACTCCAAAGAAAGCGAGAGTCGACTCTCAGTGGTTCACAAGGCAAAAGTCAGAGAGCAGTTTTCGGACTCTGAGATTCGAGTCGACTCCCGCAATGCGCGAGTCGACTCCGAGACAGCGCGATCCCAAAAAGACAGAAGACCAAATTATTGTCTCTGAGAGCCGAGTCGACTCCCAGACAGCTCGAGTCGACTCCAAGGCAGAAGGGTATGTTTCAGAAACTGAGAGCCGAGTCGACTCCGGAACAGTCCGAGTCGACTCCAAGACTGGACGAGGCGAATGACAGAAGATCGGGAGTTCGGGCTCTGAGCGCCGAGTCGACTCTCAGGACTGTCGAGTCGACTCGAGTGGGCCAAGTTGAGAATTAGCTCCATGGACTTCATGGGATGAGCCGACTCCGAGAATGCCAAGTCAGCTCCAGAAGTTGGCGAGTCGACTCGAGGTTAAGTCGAGTCGACTCCCAGTCGAGGAGGTCACTTTAATTCAAATCCGGAACAGTTGCCAAGCCGACTCCAGAAAAGCATGAGTCGACTCCCGCTACAGCCGAGTCGACTCCAGATCGCGCGAGTCGACTCCGACCCCCAACGGACATATTGTCAGGTTGTGCAGAGTGTGCAGAACGGGCAGAAAAAGGTGTCTAACGGCTAGTTTCCGTGGGGGATGGGTTAAATAGCCACAGAGGACTGTAGCAAGGCAGAGAACTACCATTCCATTCAAAAAGATCAAGCATTCATTCTCTGCAAGTGGTTTTTCAACGAAAAGAGGGAAGAGCGCCATTAACTCCTTCCAACCACATCTTTCCAACATTGAAAGAGATCTCCTCCTGCCTTCAAGTCGTCCAGAATTTCAAGAGGAGACCCGAAGTTAAAGAAGCCATTTTTCTTCTCCAACTTAAACGCGTTTGAGGGCTCTTAACTTTGCTTTTATTAATATTGCTGTATATTTGCTTTTGAGAAGCTCTGTTTTTCTGTTTGTCCTCATTATTAGCATATTGTCTTAGCTTGGTTCAATCGGGGGATTGAATCAAGGGTGTAGAGGTTGGTTGGTGAGCCTAGGTTAAAACCAACGTGTAAGGGTTCGATTGTGATCCCGAGAAAACAATCGGGGTGGTTCTAGTCGGTGAGCCAGGGAAAACCGACCGAGTTCGTTGTGAGCTCGTAAAACAACAAGTTTGGTTGTGAGCTTGTAAAACAACCGACTGTAATCCAGGGGGTTATAGTGAATTCCCAAGTGAGACTTGGGGAGTGGACGTAGGAGCAAGGGTTAGCTCCAAACCACTATAAAAACCTTGTGTTTGTGATTGTTTGTTCCTTTCTCTTACTCTCATCTCACTCACAGCACATAGCAACTAACTAATCATCTTGCTAAAGTCTTAATTAGTCTTCCACAAATATTTAAGTTGCAAAATATTTTAAAAACCCAATTCACCCCCCCTCTTAGGTTGTCTATCTGGACAACAAGTGGTATCAGAGCCTAAACTCTTCTACCCTAAGAGTCAAAGATCAAAATGACAACCCCATTTGGATCTTCCCATATCGAGGGTCAGTCCACCCAAAGACCCCCATTCTTTAATGGATCCGACTACTCATATTGGAAGGCTAGGATGAGGATATTTATCCAAGCCCAAGATTATGAGATGTGGACCATCATATTGAATGGACCATACATCCCATCCATCCATGTAGAGGGTGTCACAATATCCAAACTAGAAAAGGATTGGGATGACCATGACTTTAGGAAGGCACAACTCAATGCCAAAGCAATGAATGTGCTCTATTGTGCACTAGATAGGAATGAATTCAATAGAGTCTCTACTTGCAATTCTGCAAAAGAGATTTGGAATAGACTTGAAGTGACCCATGAGGGCACAAATCAAGTCAAAGAATCCAAAATAAATATACTGGTTCATAAGTATGAACTATTTAAGATGGATTCTAATGAAACAATCACATGCATGTTCACTAGATTTACTGACATTGTTAATGGCCTAAAAAGCCTTGGCAAAAACTATACTAACAGTGATCTTGTCAGGAAGATTCTTCGCTGCTTACCAAGGTCATGGGAAGCCAAAGTGACGGCAATCCAAGAAGCAAAGGATTTGAACAAGCTTCCTCTTGAGGAGCTTCTTGGATCTCTAATGACGCACGAGCTAACCATGAAGCAACACAACGAAGAAGAGTCCTCCCATAAGAAAAAGGTAATAGCTCTTAAATCTACTTCAACTAATAAAGACTTGTCTTGCAGTAGCAGCAGTGAAGAAGAGGATCATGAGGGAGATGATGATGAGGCTCTTCTCGTGCGCAAGTTCAGAAAATTCATCAACCAAAAGAAGACCTTTCATCAAAGGAGAGGCCCCTCAAATTTCTATCGCAAGGATAAAGGTAAGGAAAGGGAAAATGAGGGGATTGGGTGTTATGAGTGCAAGAAGCCGGGGCACATCAGAGCTGAGTGTCCCCTACTGAAGAAGGGGAGCAAGTACAAGAAGAAGAAAGCTCTTGTCACCACCCTATCGGACTCCGACGCATCATCTTCATCATCGGATGAGGAACTAGAAGAAAAGGCCAATTTCTGCTTCATGGCCAATGACAATGAGGAGTGTCTTGCAGCCAAGGTCAACAAAAATTGCTGGTACTTGGATAGTGGCTGCTCAAGACACATGACGGGTGACAAGGATCAATTCTTCACCCTTGAAGCTAAGAAAGGAGGTGCTGTGACTTTTGGAGACAATAACCAAGGTCACATCATTGGTATAGGTAAAGTTCAAATTACCCCTTCTACTTTTATTGATAATGTTCGATATGTTGATGGTCTTAAGCATAATTTATTAAGCATTAGTCAATTATGTGATAGAGGTTATAATGTTATGTTTAAACCATCACTATGCATCATAACAAACCCAAATGACAATAGCTTAGTTTTTAAAGGAATAAGACGTGGAAATGTGTATGTTGTAGACCTTGAGGAGCTTGCCAAACACAACCCGTGTTTAGTTGTTAATGAAACTAAGGATAATGATGCTAGTTGGTTATGGCACCGTAAGTTAGGTCATGCAAGCATGGACACAATATCTAAACTAGTTAAAAGAGATTCTGTGATAGGTTTGCCAAAATTAAAGTTTGAAAAGAATAAAATATGTGAAGCATGTCAATTTGGCAAACAATCAAGGAACTCCTTTAAATCTATAAATTGTGTCTCTACCTCTAGACCTCTAGAACTACTACACATGGACCTATTCGGACCAACTAGAATAGCAAGCCTAGGTGGAAATAAATATGGTCTAGTTATTGTAGATGATTATTCTAGATACACTTGGGTCATGTTCTTAGCTCATAAGGATCAAGCTTTGTCTTCGATGATTCTAGTGATATCTCTTCTAGTAAGAGAGTTAATTTTGATGATGATACGGAAATTCTTGAAGAAAAGATTGACGAGATGACATTACAAGATAACAATCAAAAATTAATTGAAGATGCATCATCAAGCCAAGAGACTATAGTAGATCATGGGCTAACCAAAGCTTGGAGGTATGCTCACGGGCATCCTAAGGAATTAATTCTAGATGATCCGTCTCAACCTATTAGGACTAGAGCATCCCTTAGGAACTTAAACAATCATCTAGCTTTCGTTTCACATTTTGAGCCTAAACGCATAGAAGAAGCTGAAAAAGATGTAAATTGGATAAATGCAATGCAAGAAGAATTAAACCAATTTACTAGAAACAAAGTATGGAATCTAGTTGAAAGACCTTCTGAATATCCAATTATAGGTACCAAATGGATTTATAAAAATAAACTTGATGAAAATGGAATTGTCATAAGGAATAAGGCTAGACTAGTAGCAAAGGGCTATAATCAAGAAGAAGGTATAGATTTTGATGAAACCTTTGCTCCTGTAGCTAGACTTGAGGCTATTAGATTATTATTAGCATATGCATGCTCTAAGGACTTCAAACTATTTCAAATGGATGTAAAAAGTGCATTTTTAAATGGGTATATTAATGAGGAGGTATATGTAGAACAACCTCCTGGTTTTGAAAATCATCAATACCCTAATCATGTATATAAATTGAACAAAGCACTTTATGGTTTGAAACAAGCACCTAGAGCATGGTATGAGAGGCTTAGCAAATTCCTATTAGAACATGAGTTCTCTAGGGGTAATGTAGATACAACACTATTTCTGAAAAAGCAAAACAAAGATATGTTATTAGTGCAGATTTACGTTGATGATATTATTTTCGGTGCTACTAACAATCGCCTCTGCGAAGAATTTGCTGATTTGATGCAGAGTGAATTTGAGATGAGCATGATGGGAGAGCTGAACTACTTCCTCGGGCTTCAAATCAAACAGTCTGAAGGAGGCATCTTCATCAATCAAGCCAAATATATCAAGGAGATACTTAAAAAGTTTGATATGGAGGGGAACAAGTCAATCAGCACCCCCATGAGCTCTTCATGCAAATTAAACCAAGATGAATCAGGTAAATCTATAGATCAGAAACTATATAGAGGTATGATAGGATCTTTATTGTATCTTACTGCAAGTAGACCTGATATCATGTTTAGTGTTTGCATGTGTGCTAGATATCAGTCTAATCCTAAGGAATCACATCTAATTGCAGTTAAGAGAATCTTTAAATACCTAATAGGAACTAAGAATATAGGTTTATGGTATTCTAAAGAATCTAGCCTGATCTTAATAGGATATACAGATTCAGACTTTGCTGGATGTAAACTTGATAGAAAAAGCACCAGCGGGTCATGTCAATTCCTAGGAGAAAACTTAATATCATGGTTTAGCAAGAAACAAAAATCGGTTGCATTATCTACTGCTGAAGCTGAATATGTTGCAGCCGGAAGTTGTTGTGCTCAAATCTTGTGGATCAAACAACAATTAGAAGATTATGGCATTAAACAAGATAAAATACCCATTAATTGTGATAATACAAGTGCCATTAATCTAACTAAAAATCCAATTCAGCATTCAAGAGCTAAACATATTGAGATAAGACATCACTTCATAAGAGATCATGTACTGAATAGTGATGTGACACTACAATTTGTTTGCACTGATGATCAATTAGCTGACATTTTTACAAAACCCCTAAGTGAAGAGAGATTTAGTGTGCTTTGGAGAGGATTAGGAGTGATTGATCCATCCTAGTGGTATTTTCCACTAGTTCATTGATTTTGATGATTAGATCATGGTTAATTTAGAGTTTCTTTACAATGATCATCAAATCAGATCATAACTTAGTGATTTTCCCTCATTCGGCACGAACATAGCATGATTTTTAGGTGCGTGCCAGAGTTCGAGACGACTCGAGCAAGTTTCAGAGTCGGCTCGTAAGGGGGAGTCGACTCGCACATTTACGGGAGTCGACTCGAGAACGATGGCAGCAGAGGGGGAGTCGACTCGCATACAGTCGGGAGTCGACTCGAGGTAAACAGGCGCATAAGGAGAGTCAACTCGCGCATATTTTGGAGTCGACTCGAGGTCGAGTCGACTCGCGACTCAGTGGAGTCGACTCGCAGTCGGGATCCGACTTTTTAACCCTAACTCCATCGTTTGGAAAACACATCTTTTCACCGCCGCCACTATTCAAAACCCTAGAGTCGACTCTTAGAACGTCTCCGGCCGCCTCTAGGTCCTTTTCCCGTCGATTTTTCATCGTCCATTAGGTTTTCATCCCGTTCTAGGTCAACCATGCCTCGCAAAACCACTGTCCCAAGCCGGAAGAGGCCCCATTCCGCGACCGGTGCCGAGCGGCGTTCCAAGGCCCGGAACGACCCCGTGAGGCCACAACCTCCGGCTCGTTCCCCGCCGAGGGCCGTTCCCTCGAGGCCGTGTGCCGGGAAGGCGGTCTCCACCGGGAGATACGTCGATTTCGACTATCTCTCCCGGGAGGGCTTTACGATAGGAGAGAGGTTGCGAGTCCAGGGACTAGAGTATTTCCTTACCCTAAATCTCCCCACATACCCTGGACTAGTTAGAGGTTTTATGGTACCATCCATAGGGGAGATGGGGGTATAGAGGGCACGGTAGCCGGTGTCCCTTTGTTCGTCTCGGAGGATATCATTGCCCAAATCCTCCACCTTCCACAAGTAGGGGTGGCTCCCACACACCCCGAGGATAGGACTGAGGCCCTTACGGCCATTCTAGGTTATCCACCTCAGTCCCCCTTAGTTGAGGTATCCGCTAGCTCACTTCCAGTTGAGGTGCGGATCCTCCTGAGCATCCTGTCTAGGTCCCTCTTCCCGAAGACTGGCCGCTTCGATTTTGTTTCTGAGAGGGACCTCGCCCTTATGTTCTATATTTTCCAGGACACCCCAGTCAACTTCCCAAAACTTATTTATAGATATCTATGTGAGCCACTAGATAGACCTAGGCTCACCCTCCCCTACGGCATGATGTTCACCCTGTTGTTTAGGAAGGCCGAGATCCCTATTCCTGAGGGGGAACCCTCTCGTGCATTGCGATGGACAGATCGCACGCGAACGGGAACCCTGCACAGGATGGGCTTTCGGAAGGTAGAGGGGACATGGGTTAGGAAGTCTTCTACCTCCACACATACCACCAGACATTCTTCTAGTCCAGACCCTGATTCTGATTATCCCACTCAGCCTTCCACTCCAGTACCCTCCACCTCAGCCGGACCCTCCTCCTCAGCTCCACCTACTCAGCCTATGGAGGTCTGGATCGCTCCTGAGTAGCTCCGGGAGTTGCGGCAGGAGATAGTTAGAGATCTCCGGGACGACCTACTTAGGGAGCTCCGGGGTTCAGTGCCTGCTCCTTCTCCTGCACCTTCTTCAGCGTTGGTCCCTTTCCTGTCCGCCGTGGCTGAGATGACGGCCCATGTGCGGGAAGAGATCGACAATGTAAGGTTCCTGGTCCAAGCCCAGTTCCATAGCATGAGCGAAGTCTCGAGCACCACTAGGAAGATGCGCGATAACGTCCGACAGGATATGAGCACCACTACCCAGGGGGCCGAGCGCTTGGCGAATGTGCTCATCGACAAGCTGGACACACTTCAGAAGTCGGTGACCGAGCTCGATACGACACATAGCAGGGCCACCTTGGCCATTATCCGACAGCTCGAGCACATCACCAATGCAGTCACACTACTTGCAGAGCGCATGCCTCGGGGACCCGCATCCTCCTCGAGGAAGCCTTAGATCATTTTGTGTTATTTTGACATGTATTTTTTTTGTTTTACTTATTGTATTCTAAAATGTCTTTACATACAAATCAATACAATGAGTAGACATATTCTCTTCAATTCTGTGCAATTTGATCTATGATTGAGTGTGTGTTCTGCTTACCTCCTTTTTGATACGATGACAAAAAGGGGGAGAAATATTTAATAGATATGTAAATGGAATCAACATAAAAAGAATCAAAATGAAATTTGTTCTTAGTGGATTTGGTACCTCGAGGCTCATTATCTCTCTGTTGGGGCTCCTAATGGAGTAATCTCCAGAATCTATTCAAGGGATATTCGGAGATTAGTTGAATCCAACTCAAGAACAAATTGACAGATTTTTCCTCTAAAAACCAAAAATTTCAGTCCAAAAACTTCAATGCATTAAAAGAAAATTCAGAGAACCAAAACAAAGATGAATGCATATGTTGAGGGGGAGAATCTGAATTTTCTTAAGAAAGCTAAATCATTAAATATATATAAGCCAAACAATTGTTTGCATGATATGAAGGCTTAGATAATTCCAAATGAAAGGGAGAGCTTTAACTCTAAAATTTATTGTTTCACACCTTTCAAGCTTGGATAAATTAAATAACCAAACACTTGAATTCATTTATGGATTTTATTTTCCTGTTTATCGAGCAATTCACTTTACATATACTCAATATTTTGTCATCATCAAAAAGGGGGAGATTGTGGAGTGATTGATTAAAACCTTATTTGATTTTGATGAGCTCAAAGCATTTGAGTATATCTTTTGTTTACTAATGAATTAAATTGAGTGTTTCAGTGAAAATCTTGTCTAAGTGTCTCTAGATTTGGTTCAAGATAGTTTGGATAAGTTAAGAAGTCAATTTGAACCAAAGTCTGAGACTCGAGTCGACTCTAGAATATTACGAGTCGACTCCAAGCGTATCAGAATCACTGGCACGGGCTCGAGTCGACTCCGGATCATTACGAGTCGACTCCGACTGAGAACAGACAGACGAACAGAAAGCATCAACTCAAAACCTGTCAGCGAGTCGACTCCTGAAGTGCGCGAGTCGACTCCGATGCTTACCGAGTCGACTCCGGAGTAATATGAGTCGACTCCAAGGAGTTACAGACAGAAAAGTCAGAGAGCGATTTTCGACCCTGAGATTCGAGTCGACTCCTGTGGAACGCGAGTCGACTCCGATGGTTGGCAGGTCGACTCCAAAGAAAGCGAGAGTCGACTCTCAGTGGTTCACAAGGCAAAAGTCAGAGAGCAGTTTTCGGACTCTGAGATTCGAGTCGACTCCCGCAATGCGCGAGTCGACTCCGAGACAGCGCGATCCTAAAAAGACAGAAGACCAAATTATTGTCTCTGAGAGCCGAGTCGACTCCCAGACAGCTCGATTCGACTCCAAGGCAGAAGGGTATGTTTCGAAAACTGAGAGCCGAGTCGACTCCGGAACAGTCCGAGTCGACTCCAAGACTGGACGAGGCGAATGACAGAAGATCGGGAGTTCGGGCTCTGAGCGCCGAGTCGACTCCCAGGACTGTTGAGTCGACTCGAGTGGGCCAAGTTGAGAATTAGCTCCATGGACTTCATGGGATGAGCCGACTCCGAGAATGCCAAGTCAGCTCCAGAAGTTGGCGAGTCGACTCCAGGTTAAGTCGAGTCGACTCCCAGTCGAGGAGGTCACTTTAATTCAAATCCGGAACAGTTGCCGAGCCGACTCCAGAAAAGCATGAGTCGACTCCCGCTACAGCCGAGTCGACTCCAGATCGCGCGAGTCGACTCCGACCCCCAACGGACATAATGTCAGGTTGTGCAGAGTGTGCAGAACGGGCAGAAAAAGGTGTCTAACGGCTAGTTTCCGTGGGAGATGGGTTAAATAGCCACAGAGGACTGTAGCAAGGCAGAGAACTACCATTCCATTCAAAAAGATCAAGCATTCATTCTCTGCAAGTGGTTTTTCAACGAAAAGAGGGAAGAGCGCCATTAACTCCTTCCAACCACATCTTCCTAACATTGAAAGAGATCTCCTCCTGCCTTCAAGTCGTCCAAAATTTCAAGAGGAGACCCGAAGTTCAAGAAGCCCTTTCTCTTCTCCAACTTAAATGCGTTTGAGGGCTCTTAACTTTGCTTTTATTAATATTGTTGTATATTTGCTTTTGAGAAGCTCTGTTTTTCTGTTTGTCCTCATTATTAGCATATTGTCTTAGCTTGGTTCAATCGGAGGATTGAATCAAGGGTGTAGAGGTTGGTTGGTGAGCCTAGGTTAAAACCAACGTGTAAGGGTTCGATTGTGATCCCGAGAAAACAATCGGGGTGGTTCTAGTCGGTGAGCCAGGAAAAACCGACCGAGTTCGTTGTGAGCTCGTAAAACAACAAGTTTGGTTGTGAGCTTGTAAAACAACCGACTGTAATCCAGGGGGTTATAGTGAATTCCCAAGTGAGACTTGGGGAGTGGACGTAGGAGCAAGGGTTAGCTCCGAACCACTATAAAAACCTTGTGTTTGTGATTGTTTGTTCCTTTCTCTTACTCTCATCTCACTCACAGCACATAGCAACTAACTAATCATCTTACTAAAGTCTTAATTAGTCTTCCACAAATATTTAAGTTGCAAATTATTTTAAAAACCCAATTCACCCCCCCTCTTGGGTTGTCTATCTGGGCAACAATATTAATGACGTGCCAATTCAAGATAAGGGAGATGATTGCGTGCCACCACAATCTCAAAACTTGCCAAAGGAATGGAGGTATGCATATGGACACCCTAAAGACTTAATCATTGGTGATCCATCTCAAGGGGTAAGAACTCGATCATCTCTTAGAAATTTAAATGATTATCTTGCTTTTGTTTCACAATTAGAATCTAAGACTTATGAAGAAGCTGAAAAAGATACTAATTGGATAAATGCCATGCAAGAAGAATTAAATCAATTCAAAAGAAGTAATGTATGGACATTAACTGAAAGACCAAAGTATAATTCAGTAATTGGAACAAAATGGATCTTTAGAAATAAATTAGATGAAAATGGGTTAGTTATAAGAAATAAAGCTAGACTTGTAGCTAAGGGATACAATCAAGAAGAAGGAATAGATTTTGATGAAACATTTGCTCCTGTAGCTAGATTAGAGGCCATTAGACTACTTCTAGCATTTGCATGTTTCATGGATTTCAAATTATATCAAATGGATGTAAAGAGTGCATTCTTAAATGGTTTTATTGAGGGAGAAGTATATGTAGAGCAACCTCCTGGTTTTGAGAATCATGAATTGCCAAATCATGTGTTTAAACTACATAAGGCATTATATGGATTAAAGCAAGCACCTAGGGCTTGGTATGATCGATTAAGCAAATTTCTGCTTAATAATGACTTTAGTAGAGAAAATGTAGATAAAACACTATTTCTCAAAAGAAAGGACAAAAATCTATTAGTGGTACAAATATATGTAGATGACATAATCTTTGGTGCCACAAATGATACTCTTTGCAAAGAATTTGCTGATTTAATACATGGAGAATTCGAAATGAGTTTGATGGGAGAACTAAGTTTCTTTCTAGGATTACAAATCAAACAAACTAAAGAAGGCATTTTTATTCATCAAACTAAGTATACAAAGGAAATACTAAAGAAGTTTGGGAATGAAAATCATAAGGGAGTAGGTACTCCAATGAATCCTACTAGTAAGCTAGACAAAGATGAAAAAGGGAAGAGTATTGATATTAAGCTTTATAGAGGACTAATTGGATCCTTGCTCTACCTTACTGCTAGTAGACCAGACATCGTATTTAGTGTAGGAATATATGCTAGATACCAATCAGATCCTAAGGAGTCACATTTAAGTGCTGTTAAAAGAATCCTTAGATATTTAAGAGGAACTATGAATATAGGATTATGGTACTCAAGAGACTCCTGTCTAGATTTGCTTGCATACTCAGATGCTGATTTTGCTGGATGCAAATTAGATAGGAAAGAGCACTAGTGGTACATGTCAATTCTTAGGAAACAACTTAGTATCATGGTTTAGCAAAAAGCAGAATTCAGTGGCACTGTCAACAGCTGAAGCTGAATATATAGCTGCTGGTAGTTGTTGTGCTCAAGTACTATGGCTTAAGCAACAACTAGAGGACTATGGAGTTAAGCTAGATAATATTCCTATTAAGTGTGATAATACTAGTGCCATCAATCTTACTAAAAATTCGGTTCAGCATTCTAAAGCCAAACACATAGAAATACGATATCATTTTATTAGGGATCATGTGCAAAATGGAAACATATGTATTGAGCATATATGCACTGAAAAACAATTAGCCGACATATTCACAAAATCCTTGAGTGAAGATAGATTCTGCATGCTAAGGAGGGAATTAGGCATATGTGATCCTTTTTATTGAAGAGATATAAAAGGGAGCAAGCTGTCTCATGATACATTCCTCCCATTTCTAAAAACCCATGAAACATGAGTCAAACTTGTCATCTATAGATTCCCTACTCATGTATCATTATCCCAGAAAGAATTTATAAGGATTGGAAGCAAGAAAAATTTTTAGAAGCAAAAAGGAAGAGAAAGAAAAAAAAAATTTCTGAACTTGGGTCGATCCAACCCAGAATAGGGTCGACCCATCGTTGAGTCGACCCAAGAAAATTCTTGAGTCGACCCAACGTCGGGACCCCACTGTTAAAAGGGGGACCCGAGAGCTCTTTTAGGGCACTGTTTACCCTTGTCCTCTTCTGAAAACCCTATTCCCCACTCTCCAAACTCCTCCAATCATCTCCAAACAGTAGATTACTTTAAGATCTTGGAGAAATGGGACCCAAAAGAGCCGTAGCCAAGAAATCCGGAAGAGTCTCACGGATCCAACGTGAGGAAAGACATGCTACGGAGCCATCTACAGTGTCTCCACAACGTGAGGCACGTGCAGAGCCACCTCCTCCTCCTTCCCCCTCAATAATACTTGCAAGATTTGCGGGGAGACCAGTTACAACGGGGAGAAGGATCCATTCCGAGTTCTTTGATCAAGAAGGGTTCCGTTTGAGGGAATGGATCCAAAGGCAAGGTTGGGAGTATCTTTGCTCCCTAGATGTGATGATCTATCCCGGATTAGTTCGGGAGTTCTATGCCTTCCTCAAAACTGGAATGAGAGGGCTTATTTCGGAAGTTCGAGGAGTTAGGGTTCGAGTTTCCGAGGAGAGTTTGAGTGAGCTACTTCATCTTCCATGTGAAGGAGCCACTCCAGAAAAGCCTGAAAATAAGATGAGAGCCCTACAGTTGATAATGGAAAATGAAAACTTCGACTTTTCTGAGAAAGTAATAGCTAGCTCTCTTTCTGCTGAAATGAGGTTATTGCTCAGTATCATAAATAGGATTTTATTTCCGAAGAGCGGGAGATTCGATCTCATCACGGAGCGAGATCTAGTAGTGATGGAGCATATTATTCAGGGTATTCCCTTGAATCTCCCGGCCATGATCCTGAGGCAGATGAGGAAGGTGATCTGCAACTCCAGAGTATCTCTGCCTTATGGTATGATACTCACCTTGATCTTCCGACAGCACGACATATCTGTCGAGGGGGAGATCTCCAGGCAGCTACTTCATACTGATACATACACTGCACGATCACTTATACGCATGGGCTATGAGAAAGTGAACGGGCAGTGGGTTCATACTGGAGCAGGGATTCAGGGTGATGCACCAGAGGGTGATGCACCAGATATTGGAGACCCTATCCCTGAGGATGAGGAGCATATGGATCATCCTACTGCACCTTCAGAGGCTGGACCAGCGTCATCTGTTCCTGCGGGAGACACAGATGAGTATTGGAGTAGGATGACTGAGCTTATATCAGCTCAGACGAGGATTTTCTCTGATAGGCTGACGAGCAGACTCGATGTCATGACTGCTGAGATCAGTGATCTGAGAGAGCATATAGGAGCTCTACGGAGAGAGAGAGAGGTTCATCGACCATCTGTGCCACAGGCAGCTGAGTCAGAGATTTCGGCACAGAGTCATCCAGCTCATCGTGCTCCACGCCAGACTCAGTCTCAGCAGGCTCGACCTCCCCTCGCCACGTACACTAGGAGGATGAGGACTAGATCCCAGCCATTAGATACTCCCTAGGCTGATATTAGTATTTATGTTTAGAGCCTAGGATAGGTATCTAGTTCTCATATGTATTTTGTGTTTATCATGTACTTTAAAACTTTGATTGAGGAACATTGTATTTGCTTTTGTCTTTGGTATTAATGTACTGAAATGTTCCTATTTTGATCAATGAAGTTTGAATGTATGTTATTTATTGTGTCTATTCCCATGCACCTATTTGATGATAACAAAAAGGGAGAGAAGTCAAGAAAGAGAAGTAAAGAAAGAGAAATAACTTGTAAAACAAATTGAAAATTATAAAGGAAAGCATATACATTTAAGGGGGAGCAATTTGTAACAATGAAAATGATCAAATCAAAAATTTCTATCAAATTTCAGAATTTGGCACATAGAATTTCAGAATTTGGCACGCACCTTTCACACCTCGATACATAACCTGAAACTCATACTTTATCTCAAATTTTTGGAGTTTCATCTTTAATGAAATATAAATGAAAGGGGGATCAATTCAAAAAGTCAAATTGGAAATATTTGAATGATATAGGGGGAGACTTCACTCTCATATTTGAAAAGCTGAAATTCAGCAACCTGAGCCCTTTTAAAACTGATTTTAAGACAAGTATCAATAGGCTCATACTCTATATTTTGTAATCATCAAAAAAGGGGAGATTGAGGATGATAGTGTTATTTTGATGATTAACAAGCAATAATCGAGAGTATGTTATAAGTTAATTCGATACTTCATTTATAAGTCTGTTACTCTCAGTATATCTGTATAATAAGTTAAAGATGCATTTCATTGTTTACTTGGATGAATCTAACCTTGAGTTGCAGCAAAGTGTGGATTGAGTCGACCCAAAGGATGATTGAGTCGACCTCGGCACATCAAGAAAGCATTTGGCACACTTCTGCAAAAATGGCACAGATGAACAGTGAGTTGGGTCGACCCAAGAAAAGCATGAGTCGACCCAAACATCAAGCTTTTCAACAATTCAGAAAATAGTTCTCTGGAAATACTGAGAGGGTCGACCCAAGATAAAGTTGAGTCGACCCAAGCTTGAGTCGACCCAAACCCTGAGTGGGTCGACCCAAAGGCAAGACAGAACAGATGACAGAAAAGGTTCTCTGAAAACCCTGAGAGGGTCGACCCAAGAAGAAGTTGAGTCGACCCAACTGAACCCTGAGTCGACCCAAAGAAATGTTGGGTCGACCCAAGTGAAGAAAGGCTGAATTGCAAGTTTCTGTGGTTCTGAGAGGGTCGACCCAAGGAAAGTTTGAGTCGACCCAATTGAAAGTTGGGTCGACCCAAGGACAGGTTGAGCCGACCCAAACACGGGCAGAAGCATAACGGCTAGTTCTGCAGAAGTACTTTTTGTCCTTCCAACAGTGAGTAACGGCTAGTTTTTGAATTCTAACCATTGGGGCTTGTCCAATGGATGAAGAAAACTATTTAAAGTGGCACTATTCATCAGAGAGAATATCCTTTTGCAAGAATATCAAAGAGTACACAAGAAAGACAAAGTGCCCTAATCTTCTTCATCCAAGTGCTTCATTCAAGAGTCAAAAGAAAGTGGTTGAGCAGATTCAAAGAGTCATTAAGAGCTCCATCCACCCGTGAAGAGTGAAGCATCCTTGACAAAGAAGAGAGAAGTCATATCAAGCGATAACTATTCTCTAAACTCTTCTTTGTAGATTATATTGTTATATTTGCTCATCTAGGAGTTTAAATCCTCTTCCTTTGTTTATTAAACTACTTGTAAAGGTTGGTTGGTTAGCCCGCAAAACCAACGGAATAGGTTGATTGGTGAACCCGGAAAACCAATTGTAAAGGTTCGTTGGTGAGCCCGTAAAACCAACATAGGTTCGTTGGTGAGCCCGTAAAACCAACATAGGTTTTTGGTGAACCCGAAAAACCAAAGTGTAAAGGTTTTTGGATTGTGAGCCCGGAAAACAATCCAACTGTAATCCGCGGGATTATAGTGAATTCCCAAGGGGTCGCTTGGGGAGTGGATGTAGGTGCTAAGGAGAGCACCGAACCACTATACTTCTTGTTGTTTGCATTGTGATTTGTTTAAGTTCACTAACTCATCATTTAACACAAGTAAGATAGTTAAAATTAAAAGAAACCAATTCACCCTCCCTCTTGGCTTGTCACCTTGGGCAACACTTTCATTTTCTATTGATATGACAATTGGTGAGCAACAACAGTGTGCGGTCATTCTATCAGGTAAATTCTAACCTTCAGCCTTATTATCCTTCATACAATCATTAATGCCATATTTTATGCATTCATGTTGCAACATTGGGGACAATGTTGAAATTTAGTTGGGGGGAGAGATTACTGTATTTTTCTATATATCATACCAATTGTCACATCTTTCAAAAAAAAAAATCTTTCAAAAATAATAATAATAATAATAATAATATATATAATAATAATAATAGTAATAATAATAACAAACATATATTTTGTTTCATTTAATTACCACTTTAATTTTTTCAAAGAATTAAACATGTGTAGCTATTAAGGCAAGGAGCGCATTATGACTTATCAGAGGCCTATTACTAGATCCCCACACAAGTGTTCAATGACAATAGGAAGGCCTCAGGAGTTCACTTGTGTTACCTATTTGTTTGTTGACCTTATTCGCAAGAGAAGTACGAGTGTCCTTGTCTTAAAGTTCATGATTTGGTTTTCACATAAAGATAGAGTTTGAAATTCCCGGCTAGATCACCTGGGTGCCTTATGTTCTGACCTTGGTTGACCTATAGTCACAATACAGTCACGTTACATAAAAAAAAAAGAGAGAAATTTACAGTTTGTCTTCACTGAGTAACCAGGCCTCATGCCTATAAAGCAGCGAGTGTTCGCGTAAAAAGATGAAAATGACTGAAATAAGTGACTAGTCTGGCCTCGTGGCGTAGTCTGGTTCGAGTAATTAAGTCCGAGGGGTGTTTCACCTAATGCCTTGAGCCAACTGGATCAAGACTCATTGACCCAAAGCTCGTTACATGGACCTTACTAGAGCCTAATGGAGTTGGACTGTTGTAGTCACTGTGCAAAATATATATATATATATATATTATTAATAAAATAAACATGAGTGGGTTAGTTAAATTAAAACCATGTGACTTGTGGATGACTGGTTTGACTCCATTGTTTTAGAACTCTGTGTACCTGGGATGTCTAGTTGGGATTGATAGCTTCATTTTTATATGCGAACCATTCTGGAAAACTAACATGTGATATTCGGAAAATTTAGTAGGTCGGGAGCTAACAAATGGTAATTAACACTTGTGAATTTGAGTAGTGCACCTAGAACTCAAGGGGTACCCAATTGTGGTGGAGGTATAGGTATTCTGAGACGTCACATTTACATTTGCCTTAAGGGTTGCTATGATTTAAAGTATCTTTTAACTTAAAAACGATGTTTGTGGGTAACATCACTGCAAACCCTCACGAGACAACACTCGTCCACTAGGGTAACCTAGGGGTTTAACGGCTTGTTGCACATGCTAAGTGCAATCGTAATGCTCTACGAAAGTGAGTATTTATTTTAATTCATGCATATTGATATATATTAATAAACAATACTTTTGCACCCTCATTTTATCATTTTCACACTAAATTGCTAGAGACTAGCAATAAGCTAGTTGGGGGGTGTGATGAGAGTACAAAAGTAAAATTTTTATATTATCTTAATTAGTATTATAGCCAATCTTTATTAATAAAATTAATTAATTAATGTTTTATTTTTGTCTGAGTGCAAGTAATTCAAGAGATTCAATAACGCTGGGTTTCAGCCCAATGCCTGTCAACCCGAGCTCAACAAATTCTCCAGTGCCTGTGATGAGGCGACTCAACAGTTCCTAACCTAAAATTCCCATGTATCCATGTCAATGGGCTGAAGCAAGTGATTTCCTAACATCTTCAAGTGTCCCCGAGCCGTCTCGAGAGTCCCAAAGCAATTCAATTGCTTCTCAAACCAAGTATCCGTTTCCTAGCAACTTCCTAACGTCAAAGTCTTCCAACCGTTGCCACATTCCATCCGTTCGAGCCAGCGGCCGTGAGGAGCTTCCCAACGATCATCATCTCCAAGCATCTCCCCTATTTCTTTCCAACGGTCATCCACGTTTCCTTCATCCCATCGTCCGTGGCTTCCAACGAACAGCAACGCTTCTATCTCAGCTTCCCAACCGACAGTGGACCTCCCAGCACATGCAAACCGGCTCTTCAATTCCAAGCCGCATTCAACATCCGATCGTTTCATCTTCAAATTTCCTTCCCAGCAAACAAATTCTCATCCGAGGGTCTTGCATTCAAATCCAACATCAATGACTGCAGCTCAAACTTCTTCAATGTTCAACCTCCCAACGCCGAAGAGTCCCAAGCGATTCGACTTCATCCACCCCGCGTCTCATCTGTGTGTTCTGCATTCAAATCCACGCCTCATCCGCTCCCAGCAGCGTTCCAGCTTCTCCAATCCGGTGAAGTGTCTACAAAAGGGGATCCGGTGGAGGTGACCAGGGGGGACGGAAGCACAAAATCTGCACCTCCTCTTCCGATCCATCTTCTCAGCCGTTCTGGAAAAGGAGGAGAGGCCAGAAAGGAGAGAGGTGACCAGGGGGCCATTCTGGAAGAGCAGGAGGCCAGCAGCCGTGACGGAAGAGGAAGGGAGCCAGCCGGGCGAGAGGAGGAGGAGACGCAAGAGAGAAGAGAAAACAGAGCACTCTGTTTTCTCAACCAAAGGAAACCAAAAAAAAAAGAAAGAAAAAGGGATTTATGCTTATTTTATTTATTCTATGCTAATCCCTTTTATAAAAATGTTTGCATCTCATATGGATAGCTAAATCTTTTTTAGCTAAGGCTAGGGAAAAGCCTAGCATTTTCTTCATGTATTTTCTTTAATCATCAATGATTTTAATGTTTTAGATTTAATTTATGGTGCAGTAATTGATAGAAATTATTTCAAACTTATATATTTCCTTTGATTTGTTATTTCCCCCGGGTATAACAGATGCTTAGAAATCCCTGTAGTTTAAAATAGAATTACTGTAATGCTGCCCATAAGACTAAATCTATTTTATTATGATTAATAGATGATTTTAAGAAAAGCATGATTAAGTGCTAGGCTGAATCCTAATGCCTTAGTTATATTTTTGCCAATCTGAATATTATTTAGCCTTTAGTTTTTTTTTGTTCACTGTTAAATTCCTGTGGATTCGATCTCGGACTCACCGAGAATATTACTTTGCTACACCCTATACTTGGTGTATTCTACATTTAATTTTCCGTTCATCGCATGAACATATTTCAAAAATCGACGTTCGTAGATAGATTAGGATTAAAATATTTTCATACACTTAGGAAGATCAGATCTTCACCTTGTGCGGGTAGATGATCACCACAAATCTGATGATCGTGGTATTTGTTGAAGGTTCGCTTGAAGCTGCACACGCGTCCGACCTCTACGGGTATCCACACGAGGCAGAGGATCGATCTAAGTCTTTGAATCTCTCCGGGGTGCTAGCTCCCTTGCAGAGAAAACTTTGATGGATGAAATCCTCTTCTTTGAATCAACTCTTGATTGCCTTGAGAGGAGGAAGAAGAAGGATGGATCAAAAGGAAGAAGGCCAAACCCCTTTGTAGCCTTTTTTCTTTTTCTTTCATTGGAACCAAAAACAGCAAGGGAGGAAGGGCTACACCCTTCCCTTTTTTTTTTTTCTTCTTTTGTTGCTGGTGGCTGAAAACCCAAGGGAAGGGAGGGTGCTATTCACGGCTCAAAAAGGAAGGGAAAAATCATCTCACAGCTGCCCCCTTTATCCTCTTTTTAAAGGCATATGGAGCTCCTACTTTTTAGGAGCTCCATCCTTATCCTTTTTTTTTTTCTTTGATGCGGCTGAAACCAAGAGGGAGAGGGGGCTTCACGTATATCTTAGGAGGAGAGGAGAGAGTCCAAAAATCCTCATTCACGGCAGCCCCTTTTTTCTTTTAAGATTAGGATTGGAGCTCCTAAAAATTAGGAGCTCCATCTTTATCCTTTTGGAGCCAAGAGGAGGGGCGTACGCCCCTCCTCTTTTCTTTGTGATTTCAGCCAAGGGAGGGGCTCGCCCCTCCCTCTTCTCCCTTCCTATCTCACTCCCCACTTAATCAAATTAAGTGGGGGGTGGGGTCAATTACAAGGTGGGTCTAATCCTATTTCAAATAGGATTAAGTGAACCCATTTCCTTTTCCTTCAAATCTTAATCTAATTAGGATTCTATTGAACAATAACTCTATTGAACTCTTCAATCCTAATCCAATTAGGAGTCATTTAACTTATTAAATTAAAATTAATTAGGACTTAAGAAATTCTAATCTAATTAGGACATATTAAATTTCAGTCTTAATCTAATTAGGACTCTAGAAATCCTACTCCTAGTAGGACTCTAATTTAATTTGAAATCCTAATCTAATTAGGATTCTTAGAATCCTACTCCAAGTAGGACTCATGTCTAATATGATCAAGTCCAATTAATTAAATCCAATTAATTAAATTAAATTACAATCAAATTGCAATTATTCCTTCTTCAACTTGCTAGTTATCCATCAAATTGATAATTATAAATTATTTGTGATTCCTAATCACAATTCAACCATCGGATCAGTTAATACCTCTAATGTGTGTGACCCCATAGGTTCTATTCTGTCTGGTAGTGAGATATATTGCGATCTCTATCACAATATCATTGAAAACTCCTTTCAATTGGTTGGAACAATTCCAACTCTTCTCATTCGGATTCACTGATCACCAAGTGAATGCCTTTGAGTCTCACAATCCACCAGTGACACCTAGTAGCATGTAGTGACAACCCAGCAAAATGGAATGATGAACCTCTAGATGTAGTTAGTGTATGATACAGTCCCTCTATCGTAGATCCCGACAAGACGGAGGTCATGGATAACTCGTCAAACCCCTATCGTCTGTCATATGTCAAGATTTATTCGACTTAAGTTCGAGAGTGGAAAACTCCTTTTCCACTATACATACTACCACGGCCGAGGATTTACAAACTCAGTCTCACAAATCACATAAGATCTCTCTTAACCTATCAAGATCGATAGATTTCATCTAGATGCACCCCTACTCCTACAATGAACCTACTGCAGCCAATCTGCACTACAAGAACCCAAATGGCTAGGGCCCATATTTATGTGCTCGTCAAACTACAGCAACCTCACCGTGAATAGCTGAGGCATCGTAGGTCAAAGGACCAGTCATACAACTGCAACATCAAGTAAGTCACTGACGAGTGGATAGACATCCAAGTGACTACTTGCTTTGGTCACGCTCAATACCCTTGTTCTCTAATCAGCACTTGCACAATTGCTCCAGGGTCCCCACATTGTGGACTCAAGACTCGTCCATCAAAGAGAGTAATCTGTACACTAATCTCAGTGGATCAATCACCATCCTCATGATGATCCATCGATCAGGAGCAATTCAGGAATTAATCACCAATAACACATGCCTCAAATTCTCAACTCTTGAGAATATGCGTCATCATCTTATTAATTCCTTGGACGATTCATGGACACATAAGAACATAAATGAAAAGAATGCCCAACTTAATAAATTCATAATTAGGTCAAGTACAAATTTATGTCCCAGAATAAAATAATGTGTCAGCCAAATTGGCTTCTAGGGCATACTTCTAACAAGTGGAGGGGTCACGATGCGTTCGCAAAGATCCCACTTAAAAACCACTTGCCTCGAACAGATAAACTGTCTCCCTTATAGGGACAAAGCTTGCCTAGACATCAACTAAGCCACAGAGCGAATTTGGTGCAACTTTCGATGATCTTTATTCTATTGAGCTCGAATGTCCCTAGGGGCCAATGTCTAATAGATTTTAATTAAAGTGACACTATGTGAGATTGAGTTCACCTAAGTTGGGCAAGAGTCCGGTGATGAAATCTGGCTCTTATCTTGTTGGGGTGATTGCCCTTACTATGTGCGGATTAATTTGTGTATGTGTATCAAGCACGCATTCATACCTTTGCTAAAATTAAAATCAAACAATCATCGTAAAATTTTAAGCTAATAATCAATTTAAACAAGAAAGATTTAGATGTTACCAAAGGAAATTTCTCCAGCAAATTTTTTTTTTTAGCAAACCTCTACAGCATTTCTTTTTTTGCAGTCCCCTCTTTGGTTGTCCCAGATTTCCTCTAGAGATTCCTGATCAAATAATATCAAAAGAAAATTAAAAATTAGTATGAGAGAAAAAAGGAGATAAGAAAAGTAACAAAAATAGAAAATATTTTTATTTTAGATATATATATATATTGAAAGTTTTTTTTTAAATGAAAAGAAAAACAACTATGCTAGCGATCCTCGGCAACGACGCCAAAAATTGATCGGTTCTTTCAATTTTAAAAATAAACCACACAATAGCACGTATCCTGTAGGACAGTGATTACGGGTGTCGGTCCATAGGGATTGGAGACAAGTTATTTTTCTTAAATTACTTCAAAGGGTATAAGCTAGAGTAAATGATAAAAACTAAGAATTAATATGGATGTAATAGTATGAGTTATCTATGGAGGGAGTTGTTTAGGGCTAGAATCCACCGATAGATTTATATCCGTGACGCTTTCAATGATTGAGTTGTATGTAAGACTTGATTGCTTCCGACTACAAGCCAAAGTAATCACAAAAGAAAATTATAACTAATTCCCAGCATGAATCATCTAAGTCTAGCACAAACCATCTACTCTAACGATAAGCATGACCTTTCTAACCTAGCATGATGCATCTGATCATTAAATCATTAAACATGAAATCGATGTCACATGAATATCTCCTCCAAACCATAGGTGTTGGATTCGATGAAATAGATCAATCTATGTAAAATATTTTCTGCAAGATAAATGATTCACATAAATTGGATAAATCATAAGATCAATTGATAAATTTTTCATCATGCAACAATCTTACAATACAAACTCAAGTCAATAAAAATAAAACGAATACTCCTCTATGGCTTCATCGAACCCCTAAACCGAGGTTCAGCCGCTCATGGTGCTCGTCATCTCCATTGGTTGGCTGAAGAACTCCTTTGCCATCCGCCTCAAACCCTCTCTATTTTTTTATTCTCTTCTCTTTCTTTTTTTTGGTTTTCTTTTCTCTTCAAAACCGAGCAAGCTCCATTTTTCCCTCTGTGGAACAGAGCTCTCTCCCTCCCCCTTCTTTCTTCTTCTCGTCTTCCTCTTATAGACCGCCGAAGACCCAGCGATGGATTCAGGGCGTGGTCTACGGTCTTTGATCTCGCGGAGGCTTGATTTCTATTGCACGCGAGGGCGTGATGCTGGGAGAATGGCTGGATCTCGGGTGAAGATGATGAAGGGCGTCAATCCGTGATTTGGGGATTTTGAATCCGGAGGAGATGCGAACGGTGATGGCTAAAAATAGGATGCTGGTCGCAAGCTGTGGATCCGTGGAAGGAATTGTGCTTCATGGCTTTCCTTCTTTGGACCATGGGAGGATGGGAGCGTCGGCTGTGACGCGTGGCTGCTGGGAAGACATCTAGATGAAGACGGAGGAGCTGGTCGCTGGCTGCACTCGTTGGATGTGGCTGGAATGGCTGATGGTGGACATGAATCTTGGCTGCTGGGAAGAGGGCTGGCCACGTGATCGAACGGAAAGACGCGAATCTCGGCCGTGATGCACTGTGGGAGGAAGAAGATGAACAGTGGAATGATTTTTTTTTCCTAACACTGTTCATATGAACAATGTTTTCATGGAACGCTGTTCATATGAATAGTGTCATCTCGGAACACTGTTCATAT
Source organism: Phoenix dactylifera (assembly GCF_009389715.1). Taxonomy (NCBI): domain Eukaryota; kingdom Viridiplantae; phylum Streptophyta; class Magnoliopsida; order Arecales; family Arecaceae; genus Phoenix; species Phoenix dactylifera. The sequence continues at coordinate 57,802 of NW_024068650.1, forward strand.
GAACAGTGATTCCAGTAATTTTTCCTGAAATTACTGTGAATATTTGATTATATTTTTTTTAGTTTTAAAATTATAAATTTTATACGAAGGCAGGTAAGGAATTGGTTGGAAATTGGCTTTGGATTTGAGGTGGATCATAATCGTTGATTTGCTTGAACTTGTTCTCGAGCCCAATGTTATTTAAATTTAATTCTTGCTAAACTACTTCAGACCGAACTCGACCAGATAAAATAAACAAGACTGTGACTTAATAAAAAGGGTTACTCAAACCTTTTCCCCATACAAAAATAATTAATTATAACTTTCAATCTAATCAGGACCAAAACCCATTTAATTATACCCTTAGCTTGATTACAACTCCATCAGGTTACCGAACTGGGTCAACACAATCTCCTCCTTATATGTTTTCCTGTAGTTTTTATGAAAGATCGCAACCAAGAGAGAGACAAGTTCAGAGTCTGGTTTAAGAAAATAATTATTTACTTCTTACCATATTTTAAATTTATTTCAATGATTATTCAATTTAATGGTAAAATATGTATTTATCAGTTTAAGAATATTGATAAGTGCTATGGAAAGATAACTAAATTATAAATTATTCAGCACTTATCAACACCATATCAGCAATCATCTCAACCAGATGCTACCTCAACACCACATCAGCAATCATCTCAACCAAGAGGATAATGCCAAATGGAAGTGTCAAAATCAAAAGAACCAATCACCATGCCACCTCATACAAGTTGACATGTCACCCAAATTCAAAGTCCAAGAGGTCGGCCACAATTTAAATGCAAGAAAATTTTAAATGGGAGCCAACAACTTTTCAAATCTCCCCTTTAAAGTCGGCCAACTTTCTTTCCTTTTCTCTAGCAACCAGCCTTCAAATGTGGAGCGCCATTCATTATGTGTTTAAATTTCAAATCATGAGAAAAGTCTATAAATACCTCCTCATGACATCTTGTAATTTCAGTTGATGAATGAATAAAAAAAAAGAGCTTCTTTCTTCCTTAGCAATCTTGCTTTGTCACCTTGAGAGAAGGTTGGGCATGAGGCCCTTGTTCCAAGTTGGGCATGAGGCCCTAAAGCCACTTCCACATCCACCGCAACCTTATCTCCTCTCGCCTCCCTTTTCTTTTGTGATTCCATTCCTCTCTCACGCCAAACCTCTAATTCCTGTTTCTTTGCAGGTCCTTAAAGTACTCCATGTCATTGGGTCTATTATCCTTCCAAACCAATAGCAAGGGGGCCCTGTTGCAACGAAAGATGAAGCTTGGTTATCCAATCATCAACCCTCGAGAGTGAGATCAAGGATCCTCCTCCAGAAGAATTCCAGAAGTTCAATGTTTGGTAAGCCTCAACTCTAGGTCTGATTTATTGAAGAAAGCGTCCTAATCTAGAGGTTTCTCAACCACAACGGTCCATTACTCTAAGTCCTAAATGAATTATTATATGCGGGTAACTAGTTTTGAAATTACTATGCTCATGATAATGCTTTCTTAGCTCATATGTTACTGAATTTTCTGTTGCAATTAGGCTAGTTAATCAACATAACATACTGATAACCCTTATGTTTAAATCCTTCGCATTCATCCCGCATCATTTTTGGTATCAAAGCAGGCTAATTAGGACACGCACATTGATTATGTTGAAATTCTGCACTTGCTGAAATTTCTACCCTTTGCGGAAATTCATTGATGCTAAAATCCTAGTTTGCATGCCTTATTAAGTTTATGAATTAAATCTGAATATTTCAAATTTTAATTTCAAATTTTAGTTATTAAAGTTGAGATATGATCTCCACAAATTTAGGATTTGAAGTTAACAATTTCAAAGTTAAATTTGGAAAAACTAAATTTGGGCTCCAAATAAATTGGAAAAAAAAATCTGAGATTCCAAAATTTAAATTTGAAATTTAAACTTGAAATTTGAAATTTGAAATTCAAAAGGTAAAAACTAAAATTCAAATATGAAATTCAAAATTCAAAAGTTTAAATTCGAAATTTGAAATTTGAAATTTTAAATCTCAACTTGTGTGGACATTTAAAATAGTTGCATCCACCATAAATCATATTAAGGGCACTCTAATTACAACATAAGGGAAGGATTTCATCACCTTTCCTTAGCCCAAAACAACCACCCACATAAATCTAAAACCCAAGCCTAATTTAAAACTCAACTAGCCAACTTAACTTAAAAACTACAACGAGTCTTTAGGCTAATTGAATTTGGCTAAATCCTTGCTATCTAGAAAAGTTCCGATCAGGGTCGTGGCTGTTAGATGTATGCCCTAGAAGCCAATCTGGCTGACACATTGTTAATTCTAGGGACATAATTTTGTACTTGACTATTTATTATTGAATAAATAAAAGGCATCTTTTCATTCATATTATTTATGTGTCTATGAATCGTCCAAGAAATTAATAAGATGATGATGCATATTCTCAAGAGTTGAGAATTTGAGCCATGTATCATTGGTGATTTATTTCTAAATGCTCCTGATCAATGGATCATCACGAGGACGGTGATCAATCCGATCAGTGCACAGATCACTTTCCTTCTGGATGGACGAGACTTGAGTCCACAGTGTAGGGACACTGAAGTGATAGTGCAGGTGCTTGTTAAAGAACAAGGGTACTGAGCGTGACCAAGATAAGAAATCACTTGGATGTCTATCCACTCGTCAGTGACTTGCTTGATGTTGCAGTAGTATGACTGGTCCTTTGACCTGCGGTGCTTCAGCTACTCACAGTGAGGTTATTGTAGTTTGACTACATGCATACATGGTCTCTAGTCATATGGGTCCTTGTAGTGTAGATTGGCTGCATTAAGTTCACTGTAGGAGTAGGGTATGCACTTACATGGAATCTATCGACCTTGATAGAAGATGAGTGATCCTATGTGATTTGTTAGACTGAGTTCTAATACCTTGGCCAGGGCAGTAATATAAAGTAGAGAAAGAATTTTTCACTAACGAACTCGAGTCGAATAAATCTTGACATATGACAGACGAAGGGGTTTGACGAGTTATCCATGACCTCTGTCCTGTAGGGATCCACGATAGTAGGACTGTATCACACGATAACTGCACCTAGAGGTTCATCATTCTATTCTACTGGGTAGCCACTACATGCTGCTAGGTATCACTGGTGGATGGTGGGACTCACAGGGATTATCTCGATGATCGATAAATCCTAATGAGTAGAGTTGGAATCGTTCCAATCCATTGAAAGGAGTTTTCAATGATATTGTGATAGAGATCATAATATATCTCACTACCAGTCAGAGTAGAACCTATGGGGTCACACACACTAGAAGTATTGACCGATCCGTTGGTTGAATCGCGATTAGGAATCACAAGTAATCAATTCGATTGATATTCAGTTGAAGAAGGAACAAAGGGAATTAATTAATTGGACTTAAACACAAATCCTACTTCGAGTAGGATTTCTAGAGTCCTAATTGGATTAGGACTGGGAATCCTAGTTGGGATTTCTTAAGTCCTAATTAATTATTAATCCAATGAATCAACATGACTCCTAATTGGGTTAGGATTGAAGAGTTCAATTGAGTCATGGTTCATTCAAGTTCTAATTGGATTAGGACTAACAAAGATTGAACCCGATTGATTCATGATTTGGTTAAACCCTAATTAGATTAGGGCTAAACCATGAGAGGGAAACCTAATCCTCCTTGGAGGAGGATTAGGTTAACCAAGCAAGAGGGGCATCAGCCCCTCTCCTTTTTGATGGGTGCGGCAACACAAGAGGGGCCGGCGCCCCTCTTGGAAAAGATTTAGGGCTCCTAATTTGTAGGAGCCCTAGGTACTTTAAAAGGAGGTGAAAAGGGGGCGGCGCCCTAGCATTGATGCTCTCCTCCTTGCAGCCGTGGCCACCCTCTCCCTTTCCTTGGTTCAGCCGCAAGTAAGAGCAAAAGGAGAAGAAGGGTGGCGGCCTCCTCCTCCTCTCTTCCTCCTTCCAACGCAGGGAGAATAAAAGAAGGCTGCAGGCTTCATTCCGCTTCTCTCTATTCCTCCTTCTTCTTCCTCCTCTCAAGCATAATCAAGAGTTGATTGAAAGAGAGGAAATCAGCCATCCAAAGTTGTCTCTGCAAGGGAGCTAGCACCCCGGGGAGACAAGGAAGCTTTGATCGGTTTCTGCTTCGTGTGGATACCTGTAGAGGCCGGGCACTTGAACGGCTTCAAGCGAACCTTCATCCTAAACCACGAACTTCAGTTTGCGGTGATCATCTACCCGCACAAGGTGAAGATCTGATCTTCTAAAGTTTTTAAAAGTTTTTAATCCTTATCTATCTACGAACGGTTTTTGAACAACGTTCATGCGATGAACGGTTGATCCCGCGCATGCCTCTTCCGCTACATCTGAATTTTTTTAAATTTCAGCGGCATGATCGAGGTTTACTAACAGTGGTATCAGAGCCTAGGCATCGTAGATTAAGATAAGGATTAATTATTAATAGGCTTATTAGATCTGAAAATTGAAAGATTATGCATGCTGAAAATTTTCTGCATGCAGATTTTTCTAGGGTGCTGATTTTTGCATGTTGATTTTTATGTGATAAAATGATGATTCTAATTGCATTGTTAATGGGATTACAAAGTTTAGAATCATGATTAGCATAATCAGCAACCTATGTCATAAGATAATCAATTAGTTTTCATATCTGAAAATTATAATTGCTGCATGTGGTGATGATCATAGGATTCAAACCCTTTTGGTATCAAATGTAATGACCTGCGATGTGATCTGTAATGTCATGTAATTTTTCAGATGCTTGCATGCATCTTATTTAATATTTTGAGAGGCCTGCGTGCCTCCTAAAAGAGAGATGTAATTTATTTTTGTTTTTATTTTATATCTGGTTGTATTTCTGTGATGTGATGTACGTCAACGATCAAGTCGAAGATGATGCATGAGATGAGCAGGGGTCTAAGCGGTTGATGGCGATTGGATCAAGAGTTGGTCAAGGATCGAATCAAGGAGCTTGGAACCAATTCAAGAGTTGAAGACCAGTTGATCGATTGACGTGCATGTGCTTGTAATACGACCTAACTAGAATCCATGATCATCACCTATTTAAAGTTTAGCTTTATTTACTGCTGCGATTATAACTGCCTGTAATGTGCCGTTTGCATGTGATGTGAATGAGAGTCGGGTAGATAAGTTTACATGTGATGTAGCAAACCCAATTGAGACCTAAATTAAAACCTCCTCAATCAAGTCGAGAGTGAACCAGCATGAGCGAGTCATATTAGATTAATTGATCTAATTGGTGTCTAGGAAAGCATGAAAGGTGGTTACTTAATTAGGACCTTACTCTCTCAGTAAGGGGAGCCTCCCACCTGCTTACCTGGCCAATTGTTCGATTACCTCTTATGAAAAGCTCAAGTTGCAAACACTAAGACCTGATTAACCAATATTAAGTCAATAGGTCTTCCACTGTAGTAGAGCTGCTAAGGCCTTTCTGATGTTGATTTGTCTCGGCTGGATACAGTGGTCAAGTTGCATCGGAGGGCTGGACCTCTCTATAGACATGAGATGTTGTAGGGTAAAGGTGGGGTTGGGCACCAATAACTGTTAGGTGAGGACCCAATGACGACTTTATTTCTACGGTTATACGGTGGGTCTGACTTAACTAAGAAATGGGACCAATAACTGTTAGGTGAGGTTTTCATGGCTTAGAGACCAAGTTACACTGCAAAATGCTAGAGAAGCATTGTACAAGAGTTGTACATTCATCAATCTATGTGTCACCAATAACTGTTAGGTGAGGTGGCATGTAAATCGGTGGAACCGCAGTACCCACTAGAAACCCTAGTCGTGTAGGATTTCCGTTTTCCTACTAGGGAAGTGTGAGAAATTTGAAAAAATAGTGGGAGTTACATTTGTTCTAAAAGACCTTAGAATAGATTAGGATCAAGTACAAATGTCTAACTAGAATCTTTACTCTCTGCAGATACAATGTCAGCCTCAAATCCTTTGACCCGTATTCTTGAGACCAACCGATTGACCGGAACCAATTACAAGGACTGGCTTAGAAACCTCAAAATTATTTTGAGCTGTGAGAAAATAGGCTATATACTCGATTCAGATATCCCCACACTACCAACACGTCCTACTGATGTTCAGCGACAGATGCATCAAAAGTGGATGGATGATGACATTAGAGTCAAGTGCTATATGATGGCATCCATGTCCAATGAACTCCAATGCCAGCATGAGAATCTCAAGACTGCTAGGGACATACTAGCACATCTGCAAGAGTTGTATGGTGAGCAGAGCCGCACAGCTCGTTTTGAAGTGTCCAAGAGGCTCTTCAAGACAAAGATGCGCGAAGGGCAGTCTGTCCATGATCACGGTCTCACTATGATCAAGAACTTAGAGGAGCTTGAGAAGCTCGGAATGAACATGCACAAGGAATTGCAAGTGGATTTGATCCTACAGTCACTTTCTGATTCATTTGGTCAGTTTATAGTAAACTACCACATGAATAAGATTGAATGCACTAAGACTGAACTGATAAATTTGTTGGTAACTGCTGAGGGAGCCTTGAAATGTTCAAGAGGCAATGTCCTTGCTACTGAGTTGACTTCTGGTTCCAAGAGAAAGTCTACTTGGAAGAAAAAGAAGCCTGTTAAGAAGCAGAAGAAAGACAAGAAGCCAAAGAAGGAAGTTCAAAAGAAAAGGGCTAATGAGAAAGAAAAATATTTCCACTGCAATGTCGAAGGCCACTGGAAGAGGAACTGTCCTTCATACCTCGAGAGCCTGAAGAACAAGAAAGGTGACACACCTTCAAAAGGTATAGACTTGCTCATAATTGAAACTAATCTAACGGTTTCTTCTACTTCTAGTTGGGTTATAGATTCTGGTTCTAGTGCTCATCTATACACTACCATGCAGGGTCTAAAGGAAAGTAGAAGGCTGGCGGAAGGTGCAGTAACCCTTCGGATAGGCAACGGGGCAAAAGTTGCTGCTGTGGCTGTGGGCACCTACCATCTGCGACTACCGTCTGGTTTTAGTTTATTACTTAGAGACCGCTATTATGTACCTGCTGCTAGCAGAAATTTGATTTCTGTTTCATGTCTAGCATAGAAAGGTCATATTTTTACATTTGACAAAGACTGCTGTTCTATTTATTTAAGAAATAAAATAGTCGCACGTGGTTTTATGATTGACAGTCTCTATCATTTGCATATGGATGTATCTATAAATGTGTCTGAGCAAGTAGTGAATGCCAAAGGATTCAAAAGATCCAGGGATGAGATAAACCAAAAATATTTGTGGCACCTCAGGCTTGGCCATATTGGAGAGGACAGAATGAACAAAATGGATAAAGATGGGCTTCTCGGCTCATTGACTTCCGAGTCATATCCACTTTGCGAGTCCTGTCTTCAAGAAAAAATGGCCAGATTGCCCTTTGTAGGACATGGGGAGAGGACCACTGAAATACTTACCTTGGTATATACAGATGTATGTGGCCCATTCGATGTGCTAGCTAGGAGACGTTATTCGTACTTCATTACCTTTACCGATGATTATTCACGGTATGGGTATGTGTATCTTATGAGACACAAATCTGAATCTTTCGAAAAGTTCAAAGAGTTCAAAAATGAAGTAGAAAAATAAACTAAAAACTCCTTAAGGCTCTTCGATCAGATCGAGGAGGAGAATTCCTTAGTGGAGAATTCCGGGACTATCTCAAGGACAATGGCATAGTCTCTCAATGGACTCCTCCGGGTACACCTCAACTCAACGGGGTGTCAGAGAGGAGAAATCGGACTCTATTGGATATGGTCCGGTCCATGATGAGCTTCACTGATCTACCGATGTTTCTTTGGGGAGATGCCTTACTTACCGCAGTATATCTACTTAATAGAGTTTCCTCTAAATCCGTTCCTACCACACCGTATGAGATATGGCATGGTAAGAAACCAAGTCTTGGTCATCTCAAGATTTGGGGATGTCCGGCCCACGTCAAAAGACTACAGGTGGACAAACTAGAGGCTAGGACCATAAGTGCTCGTTTTATAGGATATCCTAAAGAGTCATTAGGATACAATTTTTACGTCTCAGAGGAGCACAATGTGTTTGTGAGCCGTCATGCCATCTTCTTGGAAAACCAGTTTATCCTTGATAGAGGCAGTGGGAGGAAAATTGAGCTTGAAGAGAAAGTCTCTGAAAAGCAACGAGTCATGGATCCTATCGAACCCATTAATACAGAGCCAGTACATGATGTCCCTCAACCACCTCGCAGATCAAGTAGGATCTCCCATCCTCCCGATAGATACTTAGGTGTACTAGAAGAGGATACCGAGGAAATGTTCCTAATGGGAGATAGGGATCACATACAGGATCCCAAAACCTACAACGAGGCGATATTTGATATCGATTCTGAGAAATGGTTGGAAGCTATGAAGTCAGAATTAGACTCCATGCATGCCAACCAAGTCTGGACCTTAGTAGATCCACCAGAAGGTATTGTACCTATTGGATGTAAATGGATCTACAAAAGGAAGATAGGTTCGGATGGAAAGGTAGAGACCTATAAAGCAAGGCTGGTGGCGAAAGGATATAGTCAACGCGAAGGCATTGACTATCAGGAGACCTTTTCACCTGTAGCCATGCTGAAATCCATCCGAACATTGCTTGCCATTGCAGCATTTCATGATTATGAAATCTGGCAGATGGATGTGAAAACTGCTTTCCTAAATGGATATCTTGAAGAAGATATCTATATAGAACAGCCTCTGGGTTTCACTTCCAGTGATAGAGATCACAAGGTCTGCAAGCTGCAAAGGTCCATTTATGGACTAAAACAAGCATCTCGGAGTTGGAACACTCATTTCGATGACGCAATCAAAATGTTTGATTTCATCAAAAACGAAGAGGAACCGTGTGTTTACAAAAAGGTTAGTGAGAGCGCTGTCGTATTTCTCGTACTGTACGTGGACGACATCCTCCTGATAGGGAATGATATTCCCATGCTAACCTCGGTCAAGGTCTGGTTGTCAAAAGGGTTCTCCATAAAAGACCTTGGGGAAGCATCCTATATTTTGGGAATAAAGGTCTATAGAGATAGATCTAAAAGAATGCTTGGCCTATCACAGAAAATGTATATAGAGGAAGTGCTGAAAAGCTTCAGCATGGAAAACTCTAATAGGGGTCTCTTACCCTTAAGGCATGGAATTAATCTCTACAAGAAGATGTGCCCCAACACATCTGAAGAGATTCATCGCATGAGCAAGATCCCCTATGCATCAGCAATGGGGAGCCTCATGTATGCCATGCTATGTACATGACTTGATATAGTACATATTGTGAATGTCATGAGCATACGTCAATCAAATCCAGGCAAAAAGCACTGGATAGCTGTGAAGAACAGTCTTAAGTACTTGAGAAGAACTAAGGACATGTTCTTGGTCTTTGGGAGAAGATCAGAGTTGAAGGTAGAAGGATGCACACATATTGATGATAGAAAGTCTACATCAGAATATGTGCAATGGTGGTTCAATAAATTGGAAGAGTTCCAAACAACCGATCATTATAGATTCTACCTTAGAAGCTGAATGTTAAGCCGTATCTAAGAGTGCAGTGGAAACCTTCGGGTTAAAAGTTCATTGCAGAGTTAGGTGTAATGTCATTAGATGCCATAATACTTTACTGCGATGACATTGGCACCATAGCACTAGCTATGGAGCCAAGGTCTCATCAGAAGTCCAAGCACATAGAGCGGCACTTCCACCTCATACGCGACTATGTTGAGAAGAAATATGTAGAGGTGCAGAGAGTAGACTCCACGGATAACATGGCAGACCCGTTCACTAAGCAGCTAAGTCAGCAAAAGGCTGAAGCCCACCTTAAGAAGATGGGGCTTAGATATATGATTGATTGGCTTTAGTGCAAGTGGGAGATTGTTAGATGTATGCCCTAGAAGCCAATCTGGCTGACACATTGTTAATTCTAGGGACATAATTTTGTACTTGACTATTTATTATTGAATAAATAAAAGGCATCTTTTCATTCATATTATTTATGTGTCTATGAATCGTCCAAGAAATTAATAAGATGATGATGCATATTCTCAAGAGTTGAGAATTTGAGCCATGTATCATTGGTGATTAATTTCTAAATGCTCCTGATCAATGGATCATCACGAGGACGGTGATCAATTCGATCAGTGCACAGATCACTTTCCTTCTGGATGGACGAGACTTGAGTCCACAGTGTAGGGACACTGAAGTGATAGTGCAGGTGCTTGTTAAAGAACAAGGGTACTGAGCGTGACCAAGACAAGAAATCACTTGGATGTCTATCCACTCGTCAGTGACTTGCTTGATGTTGCAGTAGTATGACTGGTCCTTTGACCTGCGGTGCTTCAGCTACTCACAGTGAGGTTATTGTAGTTTGACTACATGCATACATGGTCTCTAGTCATATGGGTCCTTGTAGTGTAGATTGGCTGCATTAAGTTCACTGTAGGAGTAGGGTATGCACTTACATGGAATCTATCGACCTTGATAGAAGATGAATGATCCTATGTGATTTGTTAGACTGAGTTCTAAGACCTTGGCCAGGGCAGTAATATAAAGTAGAGAAAGAGTTTTCCACTAACGAACTCGAGTCGAATAAATCTTGACATATGACAGACGAAGGGGTTTGACGAGTTATCCATGACCTCTGTCCTGTAGGGATCCACGATAGTAGGACTGTATCACACGACAACTGCACCTAGAGGTTCATCATTCTATTCTACTGGGTAGCCACTACATGCTGCTAGGTATCACTGGTGGATGGTGGGACTCACAGGGATTATCTCGATGATCGATAAACCCTAATGAGTAGAGTTGGAATCGTTCCAATCCATTGAAAGGAGTTTTCAATGATATTGTGATAGAGATCATAATATATCTCACTACCAGTCAGAGTAGAACCTATGGGGTCACACACACTAGAAGTATTGACAGATTCCGTTGGTTGAATCGCGATTAGGAATCACAAGTAATCAATTCGATTGATATTCAGTTGAAGAAGGAACAAAGGGAATTAATTAATTGGACTTAAACACAAATCCTACTTCGAGTAGGATTCCTAGAGTCCTAATTAGATTAGGACTGAGAATCCTAGTTGGAGTAGGACTGGGATTCCTACTTGGAATAGGATTCCAACAATCCTAATTAGATTAGGAGTTTTGAATTAAAATTGGATTCCTACTTGGAGTAGGATTCCTAGAGTCCTAATCGGATTAGGACTTCGGATTCAAATTAGAGCCCTAATTGTATTAGGACTAAAATTAAATAAGTCCTAATTGGATTAGAATTTCTTAAGTCCTAATTAATTATTAATCCAATGAATCAACATGACTCCTAATTGGGTTAGGATTGAAGAGTTCAATTGAGTCATGGTTCATTCAAGTTCTAATTGGATTAGGACTAACAAAGATTGAACCCGATTGATTCATGATTTGGTTAAACCCTAATTAGATTAGGGCTAAACCATGAGAGGGAAAACCAAGCAAGAGGGGCATCAGCCCCTCTCCTTTTTGATGGGTGCGGCAACACAAGAGGGGCCGGCGCCCCTCTTGGAAAAGATTTAGGGCTCCTAATTTGTAGGAGCCCTAGGTACTTTAAAAGGAGGTGAAAAGGGGGCGGCGCCCTAGCATTGATGCTCTCCTCCTTGCAGCCGTGGCCACCCTCTCCCTTTCCTTGGTTCAGCCGCAAGTAAGAGCAAAAGAAGAAGAAGGGTGGCGGCCTCCTCCTCCTCTCTTCCTCCTTCCAACGCAGGGAGAATAAAAGAAGGCTGCAGGCTTCGTTCCGCTTCTCTCTATTCCTCCTTCTTCTTCCTCCTCTCAAGCACAATCAAGAGTTGATTGAAAGAGAGGAAATCAGCCATCCAAAGTTGTCTCTTCAAGGGAGCTAGCACCCCGGGGAGACAAGGAAGCTTTGATCGGTTTCTGCTTCGTGTGGATACCTGTAGAGGCCGGGCACTTGAACGGCTTCAAGCGAACCTTCATCCTAAACCACGAACTTCAGTTTGCGGTGATCATCTACCCGCACAAGGTGAAGATCTGATCTTCTAAAGTTTTTAAAAGTTTTTAATCCTTATCTATCTACGAACGGTTTTTGAACAACGTTCATGCGATGAACGGTTGATCCCGCGCATGCCTCTTCCGCTGCATCTGAATTTTTTTAAATTTCAGCGGCATGATCGGGGTTTACTAACAGTGGCTACCATCTTATCTGCCCAGCCCCGTTAAGTGGTTGGTGTCAGCTAAGTATGGTTAATGGTAGTTACACAAACTCTTGGTCTAACTGGCCTGGGCAAGTGATGAACCAATTCTTATTAGATAAGTCTTTGATTTAGATTTAGCAAACCCTAGCATAGGTTTGCCATTTTGTTTTGTCTTAAGCCTTGTATGACAACTAGATCAGGAACATCCTACAACCCATCACATACACAACCCATTGAAGCCATGGACCCCAATCTTGAGACCATCCTAAGGACTATGACTGAGCAATTCAAGCAACCGAACAATAGGTTTGATCAAGTTGAGGAGAGGCTAGGAACCCTAGAGGAAAATCAACAGACCCACGTGGGACCTGAACTACCTGAATTGACACCCCAACCCCATTGCCACCTTTTCACTCCTGAACATAATCAGCGACGACCACATCAGGATCATGTAGACCAGGATGAACGAGCCCTTAGGAGTATCAGACTTGATGCACCCTCCTTCGAAGGAAGTCTAGATCCTAAGGTATACATTGATTGGGAAAATGACATGAATCAATATTTTGAGTGGTATGAAATGTCGGAAGAAAGAAAATTCAAATTTGCCAAGCTTAGGTTGACACGACATGCAAGATTATACTAGGAAAATATTGAGAGGATCACTAGACAAAGAGAAGAAGTACCTACCAATACATGGAGACAGATAAAAATTAAGCTAAGAGAGAAATACGTCCCATTATCCTACGAATAGAGGTTACTAGATCAATTGCAAAGATTAAATCAAGGAGGAAAAACTGTATCTGAGTACATTGCCAAATTTGATGAGTTCGCTATGAGGTGCAACATAATCGAGTCAGAAGCCGTACCTATCTAGGTTTAGAGCTGGTCTTAAGGAGGACATTCAAAGGGAATTGTTCTTAAGGGAAATTCATGATTTAGACCAAGCCTACCAGATTGCTAGAGACTGTGAACGATTCCAGAGGGGACCCATTTTTCGATGACCAGAACCCAATAGGATTAGCAACCCTGGAAGCAGGCCGAACCCAAGTCCAAACCCATCACACAGACCCAATCCTATCACTCCACAGGCTCGTAGGGACGACAAAGGAATGGCCCCTGAAGGTAGAAGGGAAAACAATGTCCCCTGTTTTAGGTGTCATAAAATGGGACATTATGCAAGCCAATGCCCCACTAGAGCGTTACACATAGGAGAAGTAGAAGAAGAAGATCCTGAGACCCTAGAGAATTATGAAGAAGAAGTCTACGAAGCAGAGACCAATTTGGTAGATGAATATGAAGAAGAGGAAGAAATCATTGAGATGTCTGAATTTCTAGGAGTTGTGAGATGTATATTGACCCAGGCTAAAGAATAAGAAGATTGGCGTAGGACCAACATCCTACAAACCTTTATCAAAATAGGAGAAAAAGCCTGCAAAATCATCTTAGATAGTGGAAGCTATGTCAATGCCATATCAACCAATATCATCAAAAGTTTAGGGTTTCCTATAGTACCCCATCCCAATCCCTATAAGGTATCTTGGATAAATTCGACCTCAATACCCATTAAACTTAGATGCCAAGTTCAGATACAATTCCAATCCTATCAGGAGAAGGTATGGTGTGATGTCCTTCCTATGGGAGTAAGTAGCATTATCCTAGGCAGACCATGGCTATACGATCATGATGCTACCCTGTTTGGACGATCAAATTCGTGTTCCTTCAATCATAATGGAAAAAAAATTGTAGTTCACCCTACCCCACCTAAGGACAACGTTAAGAGGGAAGCTAGTAGTAGTCTGAAGGAAAAAAACCTGGATTGAACCTAATCAATGCTAAGGAATTAGAGCAAGAGATCAATAAAGGTTCACCCATTTGGATGTTGACTGTTAAGGAGATCCAGTACCAATTCCCCGATTTTATCATTCACAACGGATTCCTCTTCAAAGAAAATAAGTTGTGCATTCTCCGCACCTCCACCCGAGACTTTCTAGTTTGGGAAATCCACGCAGGAGGCCTAGCTGGTCACTTTGGTAGGAACAAAACCATCTTAGAAATCGAAGACCAGTTCTTTTGGCCAGGTCTAAAGAAAAACGTTGCCCAAATAGTAGCCCGATGTCGAACCTGCAGCACAGCAAAGCAACAACGACAAAACACCGGTCTATACACTCCCCTATCAGTCTCCGAATGCCCTTGGCAAGATATTAGCATGGACTTTGAGTTAGGATTACCCCAAATTCTGAGAAAACATGATTCAGTATATGTCGTGGTAGACCGATTCTCCAAAATGGCATACTTCATACCTTGTTCCCAGACTTATGATGCCTCAAAAATAGCTAAACTTTTTCTAAATGAAGTGGTTAGGCAACATGGTTTATCCAAGACCATCGTATCAAATAGAGATGTTAAGTTCACTAGCTATTTCTGGAAGACCCTTTGGCATATGCTAGAAACCAAACTCAAATTCTCCACTGCCTACCACCCTCAAACTGATGGTCAGACCGAAGTCATTAATCGGAGTGTAGGGAACTTATTGAGATGCCTTGTCGGTGACAACCTAGGAAACTGGGATCTCCTATTATCACGCGCTGAATTTGCTTATAATAGCTCAGTCAATAGATCCACAGGAAAGAGTCCTTTTGAGATTGTCCATGGATATAAACCTAGGACCCCTGTAGATCTTATTCCATTACCATCACATGCACGAGTCTCAAAGACAGCAGAATCATATGCACAACATGTCAGGGATTTACATAAGAAAATCAGTAAGAAAATTGACATGAGTAACAAAGCTTATGCGCAAGCAGCTAATCGTCACAAACGAGCTAAGGAATTCATTGAAGGAGACTATATAATGATTAGACTAAAACCTGAAAGGTTTCCCTCGGAAACTATGAAAAAATTGCATGCCCGCAGTGCTGGTCCATTTAGGATATTAAAGAAAATCGACCTAACGCTTATATGGTTGACTTACCCCTTGATTTTGGTATTAGCTCGACTTTCAACATCTCAGACCTTATAGAGTATAAGGGACCAACATTGACACCTAGCGAGCCTTTTGATCATGCTCCCATTGAGAGTGAACCCACACCTGAGTGCCCTCCAGCCACATTTCCAGAATCGAGAGATAGGGTTGAACATGTTTTGGATGATCAAGCTATCACCACCCGGAACAAAGGGTACCAACGCTATTTGGTTCACTGGAAGGGTCGACCAAAATCTGATGATTCATGGACTACTCGAGAGGACCTACAGAGACTCAACCCAGATCTCCTAGAAAAGTACCACAGCCAAACCAACCCCTGCTCGACAGAGTCGAATTCTTTCCACCCCGGGAGAATCGGTACGGGCACCAGAATCCAGAAAAGACTCCAATCAATTAACTCAAGGTCACTGTGGCTTTGATCGAGTCCTATAAATAAAATCAATAAGTCAGCAAGCAAGCCTCAATAAGTTAGAAAGCAAGCCAAGTCAAGACAGGTTGCATGTTTCTACTACCACCTTGCATGTTTCTACCACCACCTTTGCACACCCTTGGAGCACCACCTTGGCATCCACATCAACATCAGCTGGCCACCTCACCACCACTCCAACCAATGGAACCACACCAACCAGGATGAAGTCAAGCATAAGGAGCCGACCACATCATCTCATCAAAAGAACCAATGCAACGTCATGCCACCTCATCAGAAGAACCAATTATTATGCAACATGCTATGTGACACCTATTGGGATGCCACCTCAACACCACATCAGCAATCATCTCAACCAGATGCCACCTCAACACCACATCAGCAATCATCTCAACGAAGAGAATAATGCCAAATGGAAGAGTCAAATCAAAAGAACCAATCACCATGCCACCTCATACAAGCTGACACGTCACCCAAATTCAAAGTCCAAGAGGTCGGCCACAATTTAAATGCAAGAAAATTTCAAATGGAAGCCAACAATTTTTCAAATCCCCCCCTTAAAGCCGGCCAACTTTCTTTCCTTTTCTCTAGCAACCAAGCCTTCAAATGTGGAGCGCCATTCATTATATGTTTAAATTTCAAATCATGAGGAAAGTCTATAAATACCTCCTCATGACATCTTGTAATTTCAGTTGATGAATGAATAAAAAAAAAAGAGCTTCTTCCTTCCTTAGCAATCTTGCTTTGTCACCTTGAGAGAAGGTTGGGCGTGAGGCCCTTGTTCCAAGTTGGGTGTGAGGCCCTAAAGCCACTTCCACATCCACCGCAGCCCTATCTCCTCTCGCCTCCCTTTTCTTTTGTGATTCCATCCTCTCTCACGCCAAACCTCTAATTCCTGTTTCTTTGCAGGTCCTTAAAGTACTCCATATCATTGGGTCTATTATCCTTCCAAACCAATAGCAAGGGGGCCCGGTTGCAACGGAAGATGAAGCTTGGTTATCCAATCATCAACCCTCGAGAGTAAGATCAAGGATCCTCCTCCAGAAGAATTCTAGAAGTTCAATGTTTGGTAAGCCTCAACTCTAGGTCTGATTTATTGAAGAAAGCGTCCTAATCTAATGGTTTCTCAACCACAACGATCCATTACTCTAAGTCCTAAATGAATTAGTATATGCGGGTAACTAGTCCTGAAATTACTATGCTCATAATAATGCTTTCTTAGCTCATATGTGACTGAATTTCCTGTTGCAATTAGGCTAGTTAATCAACATAGCTTACTGATAACCCTTATGTTTAAATCCCTTGCATTCATCCTGCATCAGTAGAGACCTATAAAGCCCGTCTGGTTGCCAAAGGATATCGTCAGCATTATGGTATTGACTATGACGAGATATTTTCTCCTGTGGTAATGCTCAAATCCATTCGGATTATGCTTGCGATAGCAGCACACTTAGATTAAGAAATCTAGCAAATGGATGTAAAGATCACTTTTCTAAATGGAGATTTAGAAGAGGAGGTGTATATGATGCAACCTAAAGATTTTATATCTACAGATGAGTCTAAGGTGTGCAAGCTTCAAAAATCCATTTACAGATTAAAGCAAGCTTCACGGAGTTGGAACATACGATTTGATAAGGTAATCAAATCGTATGGCTTCATTAAGAATGAAGAGGAATCTTGCATTTATAAATAGGCAAATGGTTCAGTTATTATATTTCTTGTTTTGTATGTGGATGACATTCTTCTAATCGGAAATGACATTCCTGCATTACAAGGAATAAAGGTTCGGCTATCATCTCAATTTGCTATGAAGAATTTGGGAGAAGCATCTTACATCCTAGGGATGAAGATTTATAGAGATAGATCTAGAAGATTGCTTGGATTATTCCAATCCACATACATTGATACTATACTGAAGAGGTTCAGTATGATTAATTTCAAGAAAGACTATCTTCCGATGGGCCATGAAATTAACCTTTCTAAGAGGGATTGTCCAACAACCCCTCAAGAAAGAGAGAGTATGGATAGAATTCATATGCTTCGGCAGTGGATCAATAATGTATGCCATGATATGGACTAGATCAGACATGGCATACTCACTTGGAGTAGTGAGCAGATACCAGTCTGATCCAGGTAGCAACCACTGGAAGGTTGTAAAAACCATCCTTAAGTATTTGAGAAATACTAAAGACCAGTGGTTTGTCTACGGTGATTCTGACTTAAAACTTGAGGGATATACCGATTCAAGTTTTCAGTGATAGCAAGAGCGTGTCAGAATATATCTTTACTCTTAAGGGTGGAGCCATCTGCTGGAAGAGTTCCAAGCAGCATATAGTGGCAGATTCTACATGTGAAGCAGAATACATCGCAGCATCTGATGCCACCAAGGAAGCTGTATGGTTGCGGAAGTTCATCACTGAGCTTGGAGTGACACCCTCCATTGATGGTCCAGTGACTGTATTTTGTGACAACACTGGAGCCATAGCTCAAGCAAGAGAACCTAAAGCACATCAGCAGACCAAGCATATTCTACGTCGCTACGATCTGGTTCGAGAGATCGTCGAACGAGGTGACATTGATCTTCAGAAGATTGATACAAAAGAAAATCTGGCTGACCCATTTACCAAAGTCCTCGGCATCGAAGAGTTCAACGAACACAAGTCGAAGATGGGTATTAGATACTGTGCCGATTGACTTTAGGCTAAGTGGGAGTTGTTGGAAATTGTATCCTAAATGTCAATCGTCAGCAAGTTGATGATTGAATTTTGTAAATGAATTGACAAATTAATAAAGTGTTATTTGGCATTATTCATCATTTCATTGTACATCATCAAATTAACTTTTATATGATGAAGTTCTTAGAACTTGTTTTATGATAAAGGAGGATTTATCTTCAAGTCCTTAAAACTGTTCGCAATCAAATGATATGCTGTTACTAGGATGACAGCATTATCGAGATTAGGTCGTTGTGTGACATATACGTTGGTTGTCCTCTTAACCAAGGAGTGTGGAGAAACTGATATGTTAAACAGGTGAAGTGTAGGAATACATTTCACTGAACGTGATCAATTTCAGAATGCTCTACTGTCAAGAGATGTTCCGAGTGGATATGGGTATAAGTTTGGCCCTCTGATCTGAGACCGCAACCTGTGACTAGCAAGCAACTCACTGTACTTTGGTACCGAACTACCTAAATTTCTAATTCAGTGACGGAAGGTCACTGGGTACAGTCAAGTACTTGCGTAGTCAGTTGTGAGTCAAGATGGAATTGACCCCTCCTGGAAACAAGAGATAATGCCTTGTGTTCAATTTAGCAAAACCTTGACCAGGGTAATCCTTGTGAGAAGTCACAAGATTTCTAAAGTTGAATCACATCATGGATGCACTTATTACAGAGTTGACAGAACTCTGAAGTCATCCTGGCATTTAGGAGTCATAGGGATAAATTATATGGTAACCATAGTCCAAGGGTTCTTGAATGTTGCTTTGCAATCATTCGGCCTATCCGGACGTCGGGTACTATGCTAGATGGTCATTTCGATTAGTACAAGAAGTTGTTCTTATGCTACCAGCTTAGGTTCGAACCTATGGGATCACACGCATATAAGTTTCTAGGTTGATCAAATGGCTGATTGATGATTAAGAATCATTCAGGGATAATTTGGTAAATTCGATTGACAAATTATCCTAAGCAAAAGTTGCATTAAAATAATTATTGAATTATTGGAGGATTAATTAGTAATTGGATTACTAATAAATTCAATTTGATTGAATTATTGGACTTTATTTAAGCCAAATTGAATTAGATTCAATTTGGGCTAAATTAGGGTTTGACCTGATTCGATCGGGTTCAACCCGAGCCGATTGGGCATAACCTAATTAATCGGACTTGACCCAATTGGATTGGGATTGACTTAAGTCAATTAAGAGTCCTTATTTGATGAGGATTAAGAGTCCAAATAATCAGAATTTATTCAGCAGGGTTCAGCTGCAAATGCGACCTGCACACATTAGTTCAGACATCATCCCAATTAGTTCGACTTGACCTGCACACATTAGACTCGAAAAATCAGGCAAACTCGAATTATTTTTAATAATGCCATGATGAACGAGAACACATTTTCTTATGTTTAAATTTAAAATATGTGCATAAAAATAATGATAAGTGCCATGAAAAAGAGGTTAATTTATGCATTATTTATCACTTATCAATTATCTAGCCATTGGACCCATTATCACCCAAGTTAATGGAAGGCTATGACCTAGTTATCTCCATAACTATTTCATTTTAAGAACCTAATAATTTTAGAGAATTTGATTTAATTGAGAATAGATAAGAAAAATCGGTTAATCTATATCCTCCCATTGACTTCATCAAGTTAGATTAATAAGAACTAGATTCAATCCGGTTAAGGAGACATCTAATAGTCAACTTTAAAAACCATGCAATAGCACGTATATAGTAGGATAGTAATTACGGGTATCGATCCATAGGGATTGAGGTACAATTGTTTTCTTAAAAATAATATTTAAAAAAGAGAGTTTGTAAGGACTATTGAACTAAATAATTTAAAAGAAATGCAATTGAAATGATATCAGTTGAGAGAGCCTAGGGCAAAGAATTCACCACTAACATCATAACAAGGATTATTTGTATTTTAATTCATCTTGAATTAACATGCAAATTGGCTACAAGCCCTATAAGCATTCAAATAAAAATTCACCGAAGTAATTTTAGAAAAACCCATCTTCAGTAGGCATGAAATGTCTACCCTAAAATAAGGTGGCAGGACACTGCATCTTCCTTAAGCATGGATTATCTTTATACTCACTCAGTGATCATAAAAAAATAGTTGTATGAACATCATATTTATGTTAGAAGTATGCCCTAGAAGCCAACGTGGCTGACGCATATTTGTAATCTGGGGCATAAATTTGTAATTTGACACTTATTAATCAATAAGATTGGGCAATTTATTTTTCATTCATATTTGTAAGTGTCCATGAATCGTCCAAAAAATTAATAGATGATGATACATAATTTCAAGAAGTTGAGAATTTGAGGCATGTGTCATTAGGGATTAATTTCTAAATGCTCCTGATCGATGGATCAATCATGAGGGACGGTGATCGATCCGCTGAGATTAGTGCACAGATCACTTAGTCAGATGGACGAGTCTCGAGTTCACGGTGTAGAGATACTGAAGTGATTATGCAAGTACTTGTTAGAGAACAAGGTACTGAGCGTGACCGAAGATAGTAGTCACATGGATGTCTATTCACTCGTCAGTGACTACTTATGCTGCAGTTGTATGACTGGTCCTTTGACCTGCGATGCCTCAGCTATTCACTGTGAGGTTGCTGTAGTTTGACGAGCATGTGAACTTGGGCCCTAGTCATTCGGGTCCTTGTAGTGCGAATTGGCTGCAGTAGGTTTATTTTGGAATAGGGTTGCATCTAGATGGGATCTATCGACCTTGATAGATTAGGAGTGATCCTATGTGATTTATGAGACTGAGTTTGATAAATTTCTGACCAGGTATTTTGGAAAAAGAGTTTTCCATATCTCGAACTTAAAGTCGTATAAATTTGACATATGACAGACGATGAGGTTTGACGAGATATCCATAACCTCCGTCACGTCGGAATCCATGATAGAGGGACTGTATCATATGCTAACTGCACCAAGAGGTTCAGATATTCCATTCTGCTGGGTTGCCACCACATACTACTAGGTGTCACTAGTGGATTGTGAGACTCGAAGGCATTCACTTGGTGATCAGTGAATCCTAAGAGTAGAACTGAAATCATTTCAGTCCACTGAAAGGAGTTTCAGTGATATTGAGATGGAGATCTCAATATTTCTCACTACCAGTCAGAATAGAACCTACGGGGTCACACACATAGAGAATTTAATTAGTCAGACTATCATAATTGTGATTTGGAATCATAATAGAAATCAATCATCAATATGATAGGTGATTGACTTAACCCACTAAGTGTTAGTGAGTTAATGGAAGAAGAATTAAGTGGAATTGATTGCAATTGGATTGCAATTGGGCTGATTTAATGAGCCAAATCAAATTGGGTTCGATCCAAATTGATTTGGGTTCATGATTGGGTCAATTTGATTAAACCAAGGTTTGTGCGGATTTTAAAGACCACATGTCGTTGTAGGATGAATATGACTTAAGTCATGTTTGATGGTGTGCGTGCAGAGGGCTAAGCATGAATTTCAGAAAATTTTTATGCAGAAAGAACGGGTTAAACATTTTAACCCATAACATGCTTGATATTTTAGATATTTTAACTTTGGTACCAGTCGAAGACAGTCTTCAACTGCACATCACATATGGCGCGGGCTCAGTCCCAATACATAGGGTGACACCCATGCGTGCCTATCAAACCACTCATCATATGAGCCCCCGGATGGAGAGCCACGCTTCGTCACACGATCACGCGTGAGAGTTTTCGAAAATTGGATAGTCTTCACTAATCCTTTGCTTTGACACCAAATATCACAAAGCCCTCAGATCCCGAGGATTGTGTGATTCAAATAAATATGCATAAATCACAACTTCTTGTGATTTGAAGATTGAGATCATATCTCAACCATAAAAGAGATCAGATCTCTTACCTTTAGAAGGAGGTTCCTTCAAGGATGCTTCGCAGCCGCACAAGCGTCCGGCCTCGATGACTCGTCCATGCGAAGCTCCGGAATGATCAGCTTCCTAGGAAGTGCTAGCTCGCAAGGAGGCAGAAGGTTGGCTGAAAGGGAGAAGAAGGAAGAAGATGGACCTTCACAGCTCAAGAACTCCTTCTTGGGCTTTCACCTTCAGAGCTACTCTCTCCTCTCACTCTCTTTCTCTGTCCTCTTGATGTGTAGCGAAGAAGGAAGAGGGGTGGCCTATTTATAGGCCAAGAAGACGACGAGGTGTCCCTATGAGGTGTCCTATCGGGACACTTGTCACACATGCAAGAAAAAGAGGTGTCCTGCTCCGCCACATGTCACGCATGCAAAGGGGCGAGGTAGCCTGGAGGGCGATGTCATGGATGACCTCATGAGGCAGATGAGGTCATGGATGACATTAGGAGGAGTGTGAGGTGTCCAGGCCCGCCACATATCACACATGCAAGCAAAAGAGGTGTCCTGCTCCGCCACGTGTCACGCATACAAAGGGGTGAGGTGGCCTGGAGGGCGATCGGGATGTGGGTCCCACATACAGTATGTGAGTCCCACCTAGGCAGGACGTGGATCCCACATACAGTATGTGGGTCCCACCTAGGCAGGACGTGGGTCCCACATACAGTATGTGGGTCCCACCTAGGCAGGACGTGTAGGGAAGGAAGTCCTAGTCATACTAGGATCATAATTGATTTTAATCCAATTTGACTCAAGTCAAATCTAATTTGATTAGGAGAAAATTAGTCATTTTCACCAAACTAATTTTGGTGTCAATTATGGTTTTACCAATTTCAAATCATATTTGAATTTGGTCAAGCCTAATCTCTATTACTCAATCAAATTGAGTCTAATCAGTGATCCAATCACCAATTAACTTCTCCAAGCAGCAATTGCTTAGGGCAATCAGTCAATCACATTGACTATTTTACCTCTAGACGATTCTTAATCGTCAATCAGCCATTTGATCAATCCAGAACTTCTAAACGTGTGACCTCACAGGTTCGAACCTAAGCCGGTAGTATAAGAACACTTCCTGACTAATCGAAGTAACCATCTAGCAATGGGACCCGACGATCGGATAGGCCAATAGATGCAAAGCAACATTCTAGAACCTATGGACTATGGTTACCGCATAATTCATCATCTTGACCAGAAAATGCCCAAGGATGGGTTTCAGAGTCTGTCTACCCTGAAACGATCCATCCGGAAATATGTTTCAATTCAATAAGTCAAGTGATAGTGATTTGACTTTTTCTGGCCAGGGTACTACTTAATTGAAAACACAAGGCATTCACCCTTATTTCTAAGGGAGGTCAATCCCATCTTGATCTGCAACTAACTACCACAAGTACTTGACTGGACCCAGAAACCTTCCGTTGCTAGATTAGAAATCCAGATTGTTCGGCACCAAAGTACAGTGAGTTGCTTGCAAGCCACCAGTTGCAATCTCAGGTCTAAAGGATACATATACCCATATCCACTCGGAACAACTCTTGACAAGAGAGAGTCCGTTAATTGGTCACATTCAGTGAACGTACACTACCATTCACCTGTATACCATACTAGTATCTCTATACTCTTTGGTTTGGAAGACAACCAACAAATATGATACACAATGACCTACGTCCGATAATACTATCGTCCTGTTAATAGTATATCATACGGTCATGATTATTTAAGGATCTATGTGACAAAATCATATTTCATTACACAAAGCAGTCCTAAGGACTTCATCACATCGGAGTTTGTGAAGATGTTCTGGTGATGAATAAATACTATGTTATTTATAATTGATTCAAATACATTCACAATCAATAATTGATTGGATTTAGGACACAATTCCCAACAACTCCCACTTGACCTAAAGCCAATCAGTACAGTATCGTATACCCATCTTCAAGTAATGATGGTCAAACTCCTTTACACTGAGGGCCTTAGTGAAGGGGTCAGCTAAGTTATCCTTTCCGTCAATCTTTTGAAGATCAACGTCACCTCGTTCTACTATCTCACGAACAAGGTGATACTGGCGCAGAATGTGCTTGGTGCGCTGGTGTGCCTTTGGTTCCTTAGCTTGAGCGATGGCCCCAGTGCTATCATAGTATAGTGGGACTGGTCCATCAGCGGAGGGTGCAACTCTGAGCTCAGTAATGAACTTCCGCAGCCACACAGCTTCCTTCGCCGCATCCGATGCCGCAATGTACTCCGCCTCGCACACAGAGTCTGCTATAGTTGTCTGCTTGGAACTCTTCCAACAGACAGCCCCACCATACAAGGTAAAAACAAATCCAGACACACTCTTGCTATCATCACGATCTGACTGGAAACTGGAATTAGTATATCCCACAAGTTTCAAGTCAGAATCTCCATAGACCAGCCACTTATCCTTAGTATTTCTCACATACTTGAGGATAGTCTTTACAACTTTCCAGTGGCTCTCTCCTGGGTCAGATTGGTACCTACTCACTACTCCTAGTGAATATGCCATATCTGGTCTAGTACATGTCATAGCATACATAATAGATCCCACAGCAGAGGCATATAGAATTCTACTCATACGCTCTCTTTCTTGGGGAGTTGTCGGGCAATCTCCTTTAGAAAGAGTGATTCCATAACCTATCGGAAGATAGTCTTTCTTGGAATTCGTCATGCTGAACCTTTTCAGCACGGTTTCAATGTACATGGATTGGGACAGACCGAGCAACCTCCTAGATCTATCTCTATAGATCTTCATCCCAAGGATGTATGATGCTTCTCCCAAATCCTTCATGGAGAATTGTGATGAAAGCCATATTTTTACTCCCTGTAGTGCAGCGATGTCATTCCCTATTAGGAGAATATCATCCACATACAGTACAAGAAATAAAACTACCGTACCATTAGCCCATTTGTATATGCAAGGTTCCTCTTCGTTCTTAACGAAGCCATAAGTTTTGATAACCCTGTCAAAACGAATGTTCCAACTCCGAGCTACTTGCTTTAGTCCATATATGAACTTTTGTAGCCTACACACCTTAGACTCATCTGCAGAAATAAAACCTTCAGGCTATATCATATACACCTGTTCCTCTAAATCTCCATTTAGAAAAGCGGTTTTAACATCCATCTGCCAGATCTCAAAATCCAAATAGGCCGCAATCACAAGCATGATCCGAATGAATTTCAGCATTGCCATAGGCAAAAACGTTTCGTCATAGTCGATACCATAACGCTGACGAAATTCCTGGACAACCAGACGGGCTTTATAGGTTTCCACCTTTCCGTCTGCGCCTCTTTTCTGTTTAAAAATCCACTTACACCCTATAGGTTTAAATCCATCAGGTGGGTCAACCAATGTCCATACATCATTGACCTTCATGGACTCCATTTCAGATTTCATGGCTCCAAGCCATTTATCAGAGTCAGACCTTTGCATAGCATCCATATAGGTGACGGGATCCTCATCGTTCTGATCGAGACTAATGGGATCATCGTCCTGGACCAGAAAATCGTAGTATCTATCCGGTCGATGCGGTACTCTACCGGATCGCCTAACGGGTGCAACCTGAATGGGTTTTGAGTTTGACCCAATCAAATCAGACTCTAACGGTTTAGTTCTAGTTGTCTGATCCTCTACCTGTTGAACTTCATCAAGCTCAACCTTAGAGCTGTTCATTCCTTCACCAAGGAATTTCTTCTCCAACAAGATAGCTCTATTACTGACGAACAACCTTTGTTCATTAGCCTGGTGGAAATAATACCCTTTGGTTTCTTTTGGGTAGCCGACAAAAAGACATTCTTCCAACCTAGCTCCCAGTTTGTCTGCTTTCAAACGACGGACGTAGGCTGGAGACCCCCAAACTTCAAGGTGAGAGAGTACAGGCTTTTGACCGATCCATATCTCATATGGAGTTTTAGTTACCAGATTTACTGGAAACTCTATTAAGAATATAACAAGCGGTCTCAAGTGCATAACCCCAAAATGATAAGGGCAAAGTTGTAAACCCCATCATGGACCGGACCATGTCCAACAGAGTCCGATTCCTTCTTTCAGACACACCATTATGCTGCGGTGTTCCGAAGGGGTCCACTGAGAGAGAATCCCATTCTCCTTCAAATATGTCAAGAAATCACTGGAGAGGTATTCACCACCTCGATCAGATCGAAGTATCTTAATACACTGTCTAGTTTGTTTCTCTACTTCATTACGGTATAATTTGAACTTTTCAAATGATTCATACTTGTGTTTCATAAGAAACACATACTGTTAAAAATTATATCCTAAATGTCAATCGTCAGCATATTGATGATTGAATTTTGTAAATGAATTGACAAATTAATAAAGTATTATTTGGCATTATTCATCATTTCATCTTCAAATGAACTCTTATATGATGAAGTCCTTAGGACTTATGTTATGATAAAGGAGGATTTATCTTTGAGTCCTTAAACTTGTTCGCGACCAAATGATATGTTGTTACTAGGACGACAATATTATCGAGATTAGGTCGTTGTGTGACATATACGTTGGTTATCCTCTTAACCAAGGAGTGTGGAGACACTGGTATGCCATACAGGTGAAGTGTAGGAGTACATTTCACTAAACGTGACCAATTCCGGAATGCTCTACTGTCAATAGATGTTCCGAGTGGATATGGGTATAAATTTGGCCCTCTGACCTGAGATCGCAACCTATGATTAGCAAGCAACTCACTGTACTTTGGTACCGGACTATCTGAATTTCTAATTTAGTGACGGAAGATCACTGGGTGCAGTCAAGTACTTGCGTAGTCAGTTGTGAGTTAAGATGGAATTGACCCCTCCTAGAAACAGGAGATAATGTCTTATGATTAATTTAGCAAAACCTTGGCCAGGGTAATCCCAGTGAGGAGTCACGGGATATCTAAAGTTAATCACATAATGGATGTACTAATTATAGGGTTGACAGTGAGCTCTAAGTCATCTTGGCATTAGGAGTCAAAGGGATTGAATTATACAGTAACCATAGTTCAGGGTTGTTGCCCAAGGTGACAAGCCAAGAGGGGGAGGTGAATTGGTTTCTTTTAATTTTAACTATCTTACTTGTGTTAAATGAAGAGTTAGTAAACTTAAACAAATCACAATACAAACAACAAGAAGTATAGTGGTTCGGTGCTCTCCTTAGCACCTACGTCCACTCCCCAAGCGACCCCTTGGGAATTCACTATAATCCCACGGATTACAGTTGGATTGTTTTCCGGGCTCACAATCCAAAAACCTTTACACTTTGGTTTTCCGGGTTCACCAAAAATCTATGTTGGTTTTACGGGCTCACCAACGAACCTATGTTGGTTTTACGGGCTCACCAACGAACCTTTACAATTGGTTTTCCGGGTTCACCAATCAACCTATTCCGTTGGTTTTGCGGGCTAACCAACCAACCTTTACAAGTAGTTTAATAAACAAAGGAAGAAGATTTAAACTCCTAGATGAGCAAATATAACAATATAATCTACAAAGAAGAGTTTAGAGAATATTTATCGCTTGATGTAACTTCTCTCTTCTTTGTCAAGGATGCTTCACTCTTCAAGGGTGGATGGAGCTCTTGATGACTCTTTGAATCTGCTCAACCACTTTCTTTTGACTCTTGAATGAAGCACTTGGATGAAGAAGATTAGGGCACTTTCTCTTTCTTGTGTACTCTTTGATATTCTTTGAAAAAGGTGTTCTATCTGATGAATAGTGCCACTTTAAATAGTTTTCTTCATCCATTGGACAAGCCCCAATGGTTAGAATTCAAAATCTAGCCGTTACTCACTGTTGGAAGGACAAAAAGTACTTCTGCAGAACTAGCCGTTATGCTTCTGCCCGTGTTTGGGTCGGCTCAACCTGTCCTTGGGTCGACCCAACTTTCACTTGGGTCGACTCAAACATTCCTTGGGTCGACCCTCTCAGAAACACAGAAACTTGCAATTCAGCCTTCCTTCACTTGGGTCGACCCAACCTTTCTTTGGGTCGACTCAAGGTTCAGTTGGGTCGACTCAACTTCTTCTTGGGTCGACCCTAACAGGGTTTCCAGAGAACCTTTTCTGTCATCTGTTCTGTCTTGCCTTTGGGTCGACCCACTCAGGGTTTGGGTCGACTCAAGCTTGGGTCGACTCAACTTCATCTTGGGTCGACCCTCTCAGTATTTCCAGAGAACCATTTTTTGAGTTGTTTGAGAAGCTTGATGTTTGGGTCGACTCATGCTTTCCTTGGGTCGACCCAACTTACTGTTCATCTGTGCCATTTTTGCAGAAGTGTGCCAAATGCTTTCCTGATGTGTCGGGGTCGACCCAATCATTCTTTGGGTTGACTCAATCCACACTTTGCTGCATCTCAAGGTTAGATTCATTCATATAAACAATGAAATGTATCTTTATCAATTTATACAAATATACTGAGAGTAACAGACTTATAAATGAAGTATCGATTTAACTTATAACATACTCTTGATAATTGCTTGTTAATCATCAAAATAACACTATCATCCTCAATCTCCCCCTTTTTGATGATTACAAAATAAAGAGTATGAGCCTATTGATACTTATCTTAAAATTAGTTTTAAAAGAGCTTAACTTGCTGAAATTCAGCTTTTCAAAATATAAGAGTGAAGTCTCCCCCTATATCATTCAAATATTGCCAATTTGACTTTTTGAATTGCTCCCCCTTTCATTTATAATTCATTAAAGATGAAACTCCAAAAATTTGAGATAAAACATGAGTTTCAGGTTATGTATCGAGATGTGAAAGGTGCATGCCAAATTCTAAAATTCTATGTGCCAAATTCTGAGATTTGATAGAAATTTTTGATTTGATCATTTTCATTGTTACAAATTGCTCCCCCTTAAATGTATATGCTTTCCTATATGATTTTCAATTTGTTTTATAAGTAATTTCTCTTTTCTTACACAATTTCTTATTTCTCCTTGTTATTTCTCTTTCTTTACTTCAACTTCTTATTACTCTTTCTTTACTTCTCTCCCTTTTTGTTATCATCAAATAGGTGCATGGGAAAAGACACAATAAATAACAAACATTCAAACTTCATTGATCAAAATAGAAACATTTTAGTACATTCATGCCAAAAACAAAAGCAATTACAATGTTCCTTAATCAAAGTTTAAAGATACATGATAAACACAAAATACATATGAGAACTAGATATCTAGCCTAGGCTCTAAACAGAAATGCTAATATCAGCCTAGGGAGTATCTAATGGCTGGGATCTAGTCCTCATCCTCCTAGTGTATGTGGCGAGGGGAGGTCGAGCCTGGTGAGACTGTGTCTGGCGTGGAGCTCGACGAGCTGGATGACTCTGTGCCGAAATCTCTGACTCAGCAGCCTGTGGCACAGATGGTCCATGGGTCTCTCTCTCTCCATAGAGCTCCTATCTGCTGCCTCAGATCACTAATCTCAGCAGATATGATGTCCAGTCGGCTCGTCAGCCCATCAGTGACAGTCCTCGCCTGAGCTGACATATCATCTAATCTGCTCGTCAGCCCGTCAGTGATAGTCCTCGCCTGAGCTGTCATAATCTCAGTCATCCTACTCCAGAACTCATCTGTATCTCTCGGAGGAACAGATGACGATGGTCCAGCCTCTGAAGGTGCAGTAGGATGATCCATATGCTCCTCATCCTCAAGGATAGGGTCTCCAATATCTGGTGCATCACCCTCTGGTGCCTCACCCTCTGGTGCCTCACCCTGAATCCCTGCTCCAGTATGAACCCACTGCTCGTTCACTTTCTCATAGCCCATACGTATAAGTGTCCGTGCAGTGTATGTATCAGTTTGAAGCAGATACCTGGATACCTCCCCCTCGACAGATATGCCGTGCTGTCGAAAAATCAAAGTGAGTATCATACCATAAGGTAGGGATACTCTGGAGTTGCAGATCACCTTCCTCATCTGCCTCAGTATCATGGCCGGGAGATTCAGGGGAATACCCTGAATAATGTGCTCCATCACTATAAGATCTCGCTCAGTGATGAGATCGAATCTCCCGCTCTTCGAAAATAAAATCCTATTTATAATACTGAGTAGTAATCTCATTTCAGCAGAAAGAGAGCTAGCTATTACCTTCTCGGAAAAGTCGAAGTTTTCATTTTCCATTATCAACTGTAGGGCTCTCATCTTATTTTCAGGCTTTTCTGGAGTGGCTCCTTCTCAGGGAAGATGAAGTAGCTCACTCAAACTCTCCTCGAAAACTCGAACCCTAACTCTTCGAACTTCCGAATAAGCCCTCCCATTCCAGTTTTAAGGAAGGCATAGAACTCCCGAACTAATCCGGGGTAGATCATCACATCTAGGGAGCAAAGATACTCCCAACCTTGCCTTTGGATCCATTCCCTCAAACGGACCCTTCTTGATCAAAGAACTCGGAATGGATCCTTCTCCCCGTTGTAACTGGTCTCCCTGCAAATCTTGCAAGTATTACTGAGGGGGAAGGAGGAGGAGGTGGCTCGGCACGTGCCTCACGTT
This sequence comes from Phoenix dactylifera, assembly GCF_009389715.1. Lineage (NCBI taxonomy): Eukaryota > Viridiplantae > Streptophyta > Magnoliopsida > Arecales > Arecaceae > Phoenix > Phoenix dactylifera. Next base: position 88,622 of record NW_024068650.1, read on the forward strand.
GTGGAGACACTGTAGATGGCTCCGTAGCTTGTCTTTCCTCACGTTGGATCCGTGAGACTCTTCCGGATCTCTTGGCTACGGCTCTTTTGGGTCCCATTTCTCCAAGATCTTGCGGTAATCTACTGTTTGGAGATGTTTGGAGGAGTTTGGAGAGTGGGGAATAGAGTATTCAGAAGAGGACAAGGGCAAATAGTGCCCTAACAATGCTCTCGGGTCTCCCTTTTAACAGTGGGGTCCCGACGTTGGGTCGACTCAAGAATTTTCTTTGGTCGACTCAACGTTGGGTCGACCCTATTCTGGGTTGGGTCGACCCAAGTGCAGAATTTTTTCTTTTCTCTTCCTTATTGCTTCTAAAAATTTTTCTTGCTTCCAATCCCTATAAATTCTTTCTGGGACAATGATACATGCTTAAGGAATCAATAGATGACAAGTTTGACTCATGTTTCATGGGTTTTTAGAAATTGGAAGAATGTATCATGAGACTACTTGCTCCCTTTCATATTTCTTCAATAAAAAGGATCACATATGCCTAATTTCGTCCTTAGCGTGCAGAATCTATCTTCACTCAATGGTTTTGTAAATATGTCGGCTAATTGTTTTTCAGTACATATATGCTCAATACATATGTTTCCATTTTGCACATGATCCCTAATAAAATGATATCGTATTTCTATGTGTTTGGCTTTAGAATGCTGAACCGGATTTTTAGTAAGATTGATGGCACTAGTATTATCACACTTAATAGGAATATTATCTAGCTTAACTCCATAGTCCTCTAGTTGTTGCTTAAGCCATAGTACTTGAGCACAACAACTACCAGCAGCTATATATTCAGCTTCAGCTGTTGACAGTGCCACTGAATTCTGTTTTTTGCTAAACCATGATACTAAGTTGTTTCCTAAAAATTGACATGTGCCACTAGTGCTCTTTCTATCTAATTTGCATCCAGCAAAATCCGCATCTGAGTATGCAAGCAAATCTAGACAAGAGTCTCTTGAGTACCATAAACTAATGTTCGTAGTTCCTCTTAAATATCTAAGGATTCTCTTAACAGCACTTAAATGTGACTCCTTAGGATCTGATTGGTATCTAGCACATATTCCTACACTAAATACGATGTCTGGTCTACTAGCAGTAAGGTAGAGCAAGGATCCAATTAGTCCTCTATAGAGCTTAATATCAATACTCTTCCCTTTTTCATCTTTGTCTAGCTTACTAGTATGATTCATTGGAGTGCCTACTCCCTTATGATTTTCATTCCCAAACTTCTTTAGTATTTCCTTTGTATACTTAGTTTGATGAATGAAAATGCCTTCTTTAGTTTATTTGATTTGTAATCCCAGAAAGAAACTTAGTTCTCCCATCAAACTCGTGCATTAAATCAGCAAATTCTTTGCAAAGAGTATCATTTGTGGCACCAAAGATTATGTCATCTACATATATTTGTACCACTAATAGATTTTTGTCCTTTCTTTTGAGAAATAATGTTTTATCTACATTTCCTCTACTAAAGTCATTATTAAGCAGAAATTTGCTTAATCGATCATACCAAGCCCTAGGTGCTTGCTTTAATCCATATAATGCCTTATGTAGTCTAAACACATGATTTGGCAATTCATGATTCTCAAAATCAGGAGGTTGCTCTACATATACTTCCTCCTCAATAAAACCATTTAAGAATGCACTCTTCACATCCATTTGATATAATTTGAAATCCATGAAACATGCAAATGCTAGAAGTAGTCTAATAGCCTCTAATCTAGCTATAGGAGCAAATGTTTCATCAAAATCTATTCCTTCTTCTTGATTGTATCCCTTAGCTACAAGTCTAGCTTTATTTCTTATAACTAACCCATTTTCATCTAATTTATTTCTAAAGATCCATTTTGTTCCAATTACTGAGTTATGTTTTGGTCTTTCAGTTAATGTCCATACATTACTTCTTTTGAATTGATTTAATTCTTCTTGCATGGCATTTATCCAATTAGTATCTTTTTCAGCTTCTTCATAAGTCTTAGGTTCTAATTGTAAAACAAAAGTAAGATAATCATTTAGATTTCTAAGAGATGATCGAGTTCTTACCCCTTGAGATGGATCACCAATGATTAAGTCTTTAGGGTGTCCATATGCATACCTCCATTCCTTTGGCAAGTTTTGAGATTGTGGTGGCACGCAATCATCTCCCTTATCTTGAATTGGCACGTCATCAATATTCAACTTTTCAAAGTCGATAATTCCTGTATCATCATCAAGAATATTTTCTTTCCTAGCAGACTCACTATCAGACTCATCAAATATGATATTAACTGACTCTTCCACTACAAGAGTAAAGGGTTCTAGCATGTCATAATAGGCAGTGGAAGCTAGGAATTTTAAAATTTTCTTAATAAAGTCCCTATGCATGAAACCCTTTTAAGCCTAGATCACCTTAATGATTACAATCAAATAATATAAAATAAATGCAGAATTAGTAGAATACCTCAAACGCTAATCCAAAGTGTACAATCTCTACGAGGCGTCCAAGTGTCCGCCCTCCAATGGTGATCCACACGAAAACTTGATCAAGACTTTAGCTCCAAAGACTTTTGATCCTTAATGCAGAATTCTTCTAAAGAACTCTAACGGCTTGCTTTCCTTCCTTTCTATTTTTCTTTAGCCTTCTAAAATCACTTCTAATCCTTTTGTCCTAATGAAGACCACCTTGTCTTGGCTTAGGACACACTAGAAGCAATGTTAGAAAGAAAGAAACTAATGTAAGAAAGAAGGGATATGAGAGAGAGAGAGTTGGATTGATTTCCGATGATTTGAAAACACCGGGAGCATTCCCTATTTATAGATGGCGTACGGATGCATTGTAGCCATCCATTCATGCATGAAGAGGGGCGTGAGATCAAGGGATGTGTCATTTGATGAGAGGGCATATCAGAAGTAGTTAGGATAAGATGAAGTGCTTATGATATGGCGCTTCATCCTTATCCATTCCCTAAGCATCTCTTCATGAAATCCACCGTACTCATGCCTCTCTTCATTTCTTCTCACGCATGAAAAATAGGGAGCATTCTCAACCATTGATCAAGGCTAGATGATGATCCAAAGGCCCTTATTGGTGGCGCCATAAGAAAGAAGGAGAGAGAGAATGATGCGGTTGAAGGGAAAGTAGTTAGGATATGATGACGTGTCATCTTTATCCAATCCAAGTGGCACTTCTTCATGAGGTGCCATTCTAAATTCACCGTATTCCCTTCTTTCTCACGCCATCTGATGTTGACTAAGTCAATATCACAAGTCCATCACGAGATCATGATCTCCCATCATCCCATGATGAAGATCCAATGGCTCTAATCCATGGCGCCATGTTAGATGTATGCCCTAGAAGCCAATTTGGCGGACACATTTTTGATTCTAGGGACATAATTTTGTACTTGACTATTTATTATTGAATAAATAAAAGGCATTTTTCATTCATATTGTTTATGTGTCTATGAATCGTCCAAGAAATTAATAAGATGATGATACATATTCTCAAGAGTTGAGAATTTGAGCCATGTTTCATTGGTGATTAATTTCTAAATGCTCCTGATCAATGGATCATCACGAGGACGGTGATCGATCCGATCAGTGCACAGATCACTTTCCTTCTGGATGGATGAGACTTGAGTCCACAGTGTAGGGACACTGAAGTGATAGTGCAGGTGCTTGTTAGAGAACAAGGGTACTGAGCGTGACCAAGACAAGAAGTCACTTGGATGTCTATCCACTCGTCAGTGACTTGCTTGATGTTGCAGTAGTGTGACTGGTCCTTTGACCTGCGGTGCTTCGGCTACTCACAGTGAGGTTATTGTAGTTTGACTACACACATACATGGTCTCTAGCCATATGGGTCCATGCAGTGTAGATTGGCTGCAGTAGGTTCACTGTAGGAGTAGGGTATGCACCTATAAGGAATCTATCGACCTTGATAGAAGAGGAGTGATCCTATGTGATTTGTTAGACTGAGTTCTAAGACCTTGGCCAGGGCAGTAATATAAAGTGGAAAAAGAGTTTTCCACTATCGAACTCGAGTCGAATAAATCTTGACATATGACAGACGATGGGGTTTGACGAGTTGTCCATGACCTCCGTCCTGTAGGGATCCACGATAGTAGGACTGTATCACATGTTAACTGCACCTAGAGGTTCATCATTCCATTCTGCTGGGTAGCCACTACATGCTGCTAGGTGTCACTGGTGGATGGTGGGACTCATAGGGATTATCTTGATGATCGATAAACCCTAATGAGTTGAGTTGGAATCGTTCCAACCCATTGAAAGGAGTTTTCAATGATATTGAGATAGAGATCGCAATATATCTCACTACCAGTCAGAATAGAACCTATGGGGTCACACACACTAGAAGTATTGACCGATCCGATGGTTGAAATTGTGATTAGGAATCACAAGAAATCAATTTGATTGATAAGAAGTTGAAGAAGGAACAAAGGGAATTAATTAATTGGACTTAAACACAAATCCTACTTCGAATAGGATTCCTAGAGTCACAATTGGATTAGGACTGGGAATCCTAGTTGGAGTAGGACTGGAATTCCTACTTGAAATAGGATTCCTACAATTCTAATGAGATTAGGAATTTTGAACTAAAATTGGATTCCTACTTGGAGTAGGATTCCTAGAAATCCTAATTGGATTAGGACTTCGGATTCAAATAGAGTCCTAATTGGATTAGGACTAAAATTAAATACATCCTAATTGGATTAGGACTCCTTAAGTCTAATTTAATTATTAATCTAATGAATCAACATGACTCCTAATTGGATTAGGATTGAAGAGTTCAATTAAGTCATGATTCATTCAAGTCCTAATTGGATTAGGACTAGCGTAGATTGAACCCAAATTTGGCTAATCCTAATTAGATTAGGATTAAACCATGAGAGAGGCACCTAATCCTCTTTGGAAGAGGATTGGGTTAACCAAGTAAGAGGGGCATCAGCCCCTCTTCACTTAGTTGGTGCGACATGAAGAGAGAAGGGGGCCGGCGCCCCCTCTTGGAAAGTAGTCAAGGGCTCCTAACTTGTAGGAGCCCTTCATCCTTATTAAAGGAGGACTAGGGCCGGCGCCCTAGATAAACCTTTCTCCTCTTCATCACGTGGCCACCCTCTCTCCATCTCTCCTTGGTTCAGCCGCCTTCAGCAAAGGGAAAAGAAGAGGAGGTGTCTCCCTCCTCTTGGTCTTCTTCCTTGGCTTCAGCGCGTGTGAAGAGAAGAAGGCTGCGAAGGGATTTGATCTTCTTCCTCTTCTTCATCCTTCTTCTTCCTCCTCTCAAGTGCAATCAAGAGTTGATTGAAAGAGAGGACATCAGCCATCAAAGCTATCTCTGCAAGGGAGCTAGCACCCCGGTGAGATAGAGAGCTTGGATCGGATCCTGCTTCGTATGGATACCCGTAGAGGCCGGACGTTTGAACGGCTTCAAGCGAACCCTCTTCTAAAAACCACGAATTCAGATTTGCGGTGATCATCTACCCGCGCAAGGTGAAGATCTGATCTTCCTATTAGTTTTAAAAGTTTTAATTCTTACCTAATTACGAAAGGTCTCGAAACAACGTTCATGCGATGAACGTCAAACCCGTGCATGCCTCTTCCGCTGCCATCTGAAAATTTTTTGAAATATCAGCGGCATGGGCGGGTTCCCAACAGTGGTATCAGAGCCTAGGCTTCGTAGATTAAGGTAGGAATTAAATATCTAAAGGCATATTAGATCTGAAAATTAAATGATCATGCATGCTGAAAAATTCTGCATGCAGATTTTTCAGGGGTGCTGATTTTTTACATGCTGATTTTTATGTGATAAAAAGATGATTCTAATTGCATTGTTAATAGGATTCCAAAGTTTAGAATCATGATTAGCATGATCAGCGACCTATGTCATGATATAATCAGTTAGTTTTCAGATCTGAAAATTATAATTGTTGCATACGGTGATGATCATAGGATTCAACCTCTTTTGGTATCAAATGTAATGACCTGCGATGTGATCTGCGATGTCATGTAATTTTTCAGATGCTTGCATGCATCTTATTTGATGTTTGAGAGGCCTGCGTGCCTCCTAAAAGGAGATGTAATTTATTTTTATTTTTATTTACATCTGGTTGTATTTCTGTGATGTGATGTACATCAACGATCAAGTTGAAGCAAAGGCATGAGATGAACGGTGATCCAAGCGGTTGATGGCGATGGGGTCAAGGGTTGATCAAGGATCGAATCAAGGAGGCTTGGAACCAATTCAAGAGTTGAAGACCACTTGATCGATTGATGTGCATGTGCTTGTAATACGACCTAATTAGAATCCATGATCATCACCTAGTTAAAGTTTAGCTTTAATTTGATGCTGCGATTATAACTGCCTGTGATGTGCCGTTTGCATGTGATGTGAATGCGAGTCGGGTAGATAGGTTTACATGTGATGTAGCAAACCCAATTGAGACCTAAATCAAAACCTCCTTAATCAAGTCGAGAGTGAACCGACATGAGCAAGTCATATTAGATTAATTGATCTAATTGGTGTCTAGGAAAGCATGAAAGGTGGTTACTTAATTAGGACCTTACTCTCTGAGTAAGGGGAGCCTCCCACCTGCTTACCTGGCCAATTGTTCGATTACCTCTTATGAAGGGCTCAAGTTGCAAACACTAAGACCTGATTAACCAATATTAAGTCAATAGGTCTTCCACTGTAGTAGAGCTGCTAAGGCCTTTCTGATGTTGATTTGTCTCGGCTGGACACAGTGGTCAAGTTGCATCGGGGGGCTGGACCTCTCTATAGACATGAGATGTTGTAGGGTAAAGGTGGGGTTGGGCACCAATAACTGTTAGGTGAGGACCCAATGACGACTTTATTCCTACGGTTATACGGTGGGTCTGACTTAACTAAGAAATGGGACCAATAACTGTTAGGTGAGGTCTTCATGGCTTAGAGACCAAGTTACACTGCACCATGCTTGAGAAGCATTGTACAAGAGTTGTACACTCATCCATCTATGTGTCACCAATAACTGTTAGGTGAGGTGGCATGTAAATCGGTGGGACCGCAGTACCCACTAGAAACCCTAGTCGTGTGGGATTTCCGTTTTCCTACCAGGGGAGTGTGAGGAAATCGAGAAAATAGTGGGAGTCACATTTGTTCTAAAAGACCTTAGGACAGATTAGGATCAAGTACAAAAGTCTAACTAGAATCTTTACTCTCTGCAGATACAATGTCGGCTTCAAACCCTTTGACCCGTATTCTTGAGACCAACCGACTGACCGGGAACCAATTACAAGGACTGGCTTAGAAATCTCAAAATTGTTTTGGACTGTGAGAAAATAGGCTATATACTCGATTCAGATATCCCCACACTACCAGCACGTCCTACTAATGTTCAGCGTGAGATGCATAAAAAGTGGTTGGATGATGACATTAGAGTAAAATGCTATATGATGGCATCTATGTCTAATGAACTCCAATGCCAGCATGAAAATATAAAGACTGCTAGGGACATACTGGCACACCTGCAAGAGTTGTATGGTGAGCAGAGTCGCACAGCTCGTTTTGAAGTGTCCAAGAGGCTTTTCAAAGCGAAGATGCGCGAAGGGCAGTCTGTCCATGATCACGGTCTGACCATGATCAAGGACCTAGAGGAGCTTGAGAAGCTCGGTATGGACATGCACAAGGAATTGCAAGTGGATTTGATCCTACAGTCACTTCCTGATTCATTTGGTCAGTTTATAGTAAACTACCACATGAATAAGATTGAATGCACTAAGACTGAACTAATCAACATGTTGGTAACTGCTGAGGGAGCCTTGAAAGGTTCAAGGGGCAACGTCCTTGCTGCTGAGTTGACTTCTGGTTCCAAGAGAAAGTCTACTTGGAAGAACAAGAAGCCTGCTAAGAAGCAGAAGAAAGACAAGAAGCCAAAGAAGGAAGTTCAAAAGAAAAAGGCTAACGACAAAGGAAAATGTTTCCACTGCAATGTCGAAGGCCACTAGAAAAGAAACTGTCCTTCATACCTCGAGAGCCTGAAGAACAAGAAAGGTGACACACCTTCAGAAGGTATAGACTTGCTCATAATTGAAACTAATCTAACGGTTTCTTCTACTTCTAGTTGGGTTATAGATTCTGGTTCTAGTGCTCATTTGTGCACTACCATGCAGGGTCTAAAGGAAAGTAGAAGGCTGGCGGAAGGTGCGTTAACCCTTCGGGTTGGCAACGGGGCAAAAATTGCTGCTGTGGCTGTGGGCACCTACCATCTGCGACTACCGTCTGGATTTAGTTTAATACTTAGAGACTGCTATTATGTACCTGTTGCTAGCAGAAATTTGATTTCTGTTTCATGTCTAGCACAGGAAGGTCATGTTTTTACATTTGACAAAGACTGCTGTTCTATTTATTTGAGAAATAAAATAGTCGCACGTGGTTTTATGATTGACAGTCTCTATCATTTACATATGGATGTATCTGTGAATGTTACCGAGCAAGATGTGAGTGCCAAAGGATCCAAAAGATCCAGAGATGAGATAAACCAAAGATATTTGTGGCACCTCAGGCTTGGCCATATTGGAGAGGACAGAATGAACAAAATGGATAAAGATGGGCTTTTAGGCTCATTGACTTCCGAGTCATATCCAGTTTGCGAGTCCTGTCTTTAAGGAAAAATGGCTAGACTACCCTTTGTAGGACATGGGGAGAGGACCACTGAAATACTTACCCTAATACATACAGATGTATGTGGCCCATTCGATGTGCTAGCCAGGGGACGTTATTCTTACTTCATTACCTTTACCGATGATTATTCACGGTATGGGTATGTGTATCTTATGAGACACAAGTCTGAATCTTTTGAAAAGTTCAAAGAATTCAAGAATGAAGTAGAAAAACAAACTGGAAAACCTCTTAAGGCTCTTCGATCAGATCGAGGAGGAGAATACCTTAGTGGGAAATTTCGGGGACTATCTCAAAGAAAACGGCATAGTCTCACAATGGACACCTCCGGGTACACCTCAACTCAACGGAGTGTCAGAGAGGAGGAATCGGACTCTATTGGATATGGTCAGGTCCATGATGAGCTTCACTGATTTACCTACGTTCCTTTGGGGAGATGCCTTACTCACAGCGATTTATTTATTGAATAGAGTTCCCTCTAAATCCGTTCCTACCACACCGTATGAGATATGGCATGGTAAGAAACCAAGTCTGGGTCATCTCAAGATTTGGGGATGTCCGGCCCACGTCAAGAGACTACAGGCGGACAAACTAGAGGCTAGGACCATAAGTGCTCGTTTTATAGGATATCCTAAAGAGTCATTAGGATACAATTTTTACGTCTCAGAGGATCACAATGTGTTTGTGAGCCGTCATGCCATCTTCTTGGAAAATCAGTTTATCCTTGATAGAGGCAGTGGGAGGAAAATTGAGCTTGAAGAGAAAGTCTCTGAAAAGCAACGAGTCATGGATCCTATAGAACCCATTCATAAAGAGCCAGTACACGATGTCCCTCAACCACCTCGTAGATCTAGTAGGGTCTCCCATCCTCCCGATAGAAACTTAGGTATACTAGAAGAGGATACCGAGGAAATGTTCCTAGTGGGAGATAGGGATCACATACAGGATCCCAAAAACTACAACGAGGCAATATCTGATATCGATTCCGAGAAATGGCTGGAAGCTATGAAGTCAGAAATAGACTCCATGCATTCCAACCAAGTCTGGACCTTAGTAGATCCACCAGAAGGTATTGTACCTATTGGATGCAAATGGATCTACAAAAGGAAGATAGGTTCGGATGGAAAGGTAGAGACCTATAAAGCAAGGCTTGTGGCGAAAGGGTATAGTCAGCGCGAAGGCATTGACTATCAGGAGACCTTTTCACCTGTAGCCATGCTAAAATCCATCCGAACATTGCTTGCCATTGCAGCATTTCATGATTATGAAATCTGGCAGATGGATGTGAAAACTGCTTTCCTGAATGGATATCTTGATGAAGATATCTATATGGAACAGCCTTGAGTTTCACTTCCAGTGATGGAGATCACAAGGTCTGCAAGCTGCAAAGGTCCATCTATGGACTAAAGCAAGCATCTCGGAGTTGGAACACTCGTTTCGATGATGCAATCAAAACATTTGATTTCATCAAAAACGAAGAGGAACCGTGTGTTCACAAAAAGGTTAGTGGGAGTGCTGTCGTTTTTCTCGTACTGTACGTAGATGACATTCTCCTGATTGGGAATGATATTCCCATGCTAACCTCGGTCAAGGTCTGGTTGTCAAAAGAATTCTCCATGAAAGACCTTGGGGAAGCATCCTATATTTTGGAAATAATTGTCTATAGAGATAGATCTAAAAGAATACTTGGCCTTTCACAGAAGATGTACATAGAGGAGGTGCTGAAGAGATTCAACACATGAGCAAGATTCCCTATGCATCGGCAATGGGAAGCCTCATGTATGCCATGCTATGTACACGACCTGATATAGCTCTTGCTGTGAGTGTCACAAGCAGATATCAGTCGGATCCAGGCAAGAAGCACTGGATAGCTGTGAAAGAACAGTCTTAAGTACTTGAGAAGAACTAAGGACATGTTCTTGGTCTTTGGAGAAGATCAGAGTTGAAGTAGAAGGATGCACACATATTGATGATAGAAAGTCTACATCAGAATATGTGCAATGTGGTTCAGTAAATTGGAAGAGTTCCAAACAACGGATCATTATAGATTCTACCTTAGAAGCTGAATGTTAAGCCGTATCTAAGGGTGCAGTGGAAACCTTCTGATTAAAAGTTGATTGCAGAGTTAGGTGTAATGTCATTAGATGCCATAACACTTTACTGCGATAACATTGGCACCATAGCACTAGCTATGGAGCCATGGTCTCATCAGAAATCCAAGCACATAGAGCGGCGCTTCCATTTCATACGCGACTATGATGTAGAGGTGCAGAGAGTAGACTCCGCGGATAACGTGGCAGACCCGTTCACTAAGCAACTGAGTCAGCAAAAGACTGAAGCCCACCTTGAGAAGATGGGCCTAAGGTATATGACCAATTGGCTTTAGTGCAAGTGGGAGATTGTTAGATGTATGCCCTAGAAGCCAATTTGGCTGACACATTTTTGATTCTAGGGACATAATTTTGTACTTGACTATTTATTATTGAATAAATAAAAGGCATTTTTCATTCATATTGTTTATGTGTCTATGAATCGTCCAAGAAATTAATAAGATGATGATACATATTCTCAAGAGTTGAGAATTTGAGCCATGTTTCATTGGTGATTAATTTCTAAATGCTCCTGATCAATGGATCATCACGAGGACGGTGATCGATCCGATCAGTGCACAGATCACTTTCCTTCTGGATGGACGAGACTTGAGTCCACAGTGTAGGGACACTGAAGTGATAGTGCAGGTGCTTGTTAGAGAACAAGGGTACTGAGCGTGACCAAGACAAGAAGTCACTTGGATGTCTATCCACTCGTCAGTGACTTGCTTGATGTTGCAGTAGTGTGACTGGTCCTTTGACCTGCGGTGCTTCGGCTACTCATAGTGAGGTTATTGTAGTTTGACTACACACATACATGGTCTCTAGCCATATGGGTCCATGCAGTGTAGATTGGCTGCAGTAGGTTCACTGTAGGAGTAGGGTATGCACCTATAAGGAATCTATCGACCTTGATAGAAGAGGAGTGATCCTATGTGATTTGTTAGACTGAGTTCTAAGACCTTGGCCAGGGCAGTAATATAAAGTGGAAAAAGAGTTTTCCACTATCGAACTCGAGTCGAATAAATCTTGACATATGACAGACGATGGGGTTTGACGAGTTGTCCATGACCTCCGTCCTGTAGGGATCCACGATAGTAGGACTGTATCACATGTTAACTGCACCTAGAGGTTCATCATTCCATTCTGCTGGGTAGCCACTACATGCTGCTAGGTGTCACTGGTGGATGGTGGGACTCATAGGGATTATCTTGATGATCGATAAACCCTAATGAGTTTGAGTTGGAATCGTTCCAACCCATTGAAAGGAGTTTTCAATGATATTGAGATAGAGATCGCAATATATCTCACTACCAGTCAGAATAGAACCTATGGGGTCACACACACTAGAAGTATTGACCGATCCGATGGTTAAATTGTGATTAGGAATCACAAGAAATCAATTTGATTGATAAGAAGTTGAAGAAGGAACAAAGGGAATTAATTAATTGGACTTAAACACAAATCCTACTTCGAATAGGATTCCTAGAGTCACAATTGGATTAGGACTGGGAATCCTAGTTGGAGTAGGACTGGAATTCCTACTTGAAATAGGATTCCTACAATTCTAATGAGATTAGGAATTTTGAATTAAAATTGGATTCCTACTTGGAGTAGGATTCCTAGAAATCCTAATTGGATTAGGACTTCGGATTCAAATAGAGTCCTAATTGGATTAGGACTAAAATTAAATACATCCTAATTGGATTAGGACTCCTTAAGTCTAATTTAATTATTAATCTAATGAATCAACATGACTCCTAATTGGATTAGGATTGAAGAGTTCAATTAAGTCATGATTCATTCAAGTCCTAATTGGATTAGGACTAGCGTAGATTGAACCCAAATTGGCTAATCCTAATTAGATTAGGATTAAACCATGAGAGAGGCACCTAATCCTCTTTGGAAGAGGATTGGGTTAACCAAGTAAGAGGGGCATCAGCCCTTCTTCACTTAGTTGGTGCGACCATGAAGAGAGAAGGGGGCCGGCGCCCCCTCTTGGAAAGTAGTCAAGGGCTCCTAACTTGTAGGAGCCCTTCATCCTTATTAAAGGAGGACTAGGGCCGGCGCCCTAGATAAACCTTTCTCCTCTTCATCACGTGGCCACCCTCTCTCCATCTCTCCTTGGTTTCAGCCGCCTTCAGCAAAGGGAAAAGAAGAGGAGGTGTCTCCCTCCTCTTGGTCTTCTTCCTTGGCTTCAACGCGTGTGAAGAGAAGAAGGCTGCGAAGGGCTTTGATCTTCTTCACCTTCTTCTTCCTCCTCTCAAGGCAATCAAGAAGTTGATTGAAAGAGAGGACATCAGCCATCAAAGCTATCTCTGCAAGAGGCTAGCACCCCGGTGAGATAGAGAGCTTGGATCAGATCCTGCTTCGTGTGGATACCCGTAGAGGCCGGACGTTTGAACGGCTTCAAGCGAACCCTCTTCAAAACCACGAATTCAGATTTGCGGTGATCATCTACCCCGCGCAAGGTGAAGATTTGATCTTCCTAATAGTTTAAAAGTTTTAATTCTTACCTAATTACGAAAGGTCTCGAAACAACGTTCATGCGATGAACGTCGAAACCCGTGCATGCCGATTCCGCTGCCATCTGAAAATTTTTGAAATATCAGCGGCATAGGCGGGTTCCCAACAAACAAAACCGGAAGAACCCTCTTTGCCGTTGAAAGCGTGGATGATGGTGGTTCTTCCGATGTGGATTACGTCGGCTTGAATGCGAGCTTTGATTGCCGAGTGGGAGTGAGTAGATGAGCATGAAATCAGATGAAGAAGACTTGAATGCGCTTGATTTCTCCTCTTGAAAGCACCAACTCCCTTGATACTCTTTCTCTTTCTTCTCTCTTGAATGCTCATGTGTTTGGTTGGTGAGAAGTACTTGTTATGCACTTAAAAGCTTCTTTTTATACTTCTACAAGCAATAGATCCATTAGACACAAAAATATAGCCGTTAGAATTTCAAACAAACCTGCAAAAATGTGTCAGTCGCGTCCCAGGCATTTCGGAGACATCTCCGCTTGAACGAGAGACATCTCGGCTGTATAAAAATCTTTTGACAATGTTGGAGTCGACTCGGCGCTTTTTGGAGACGACTCCGAAGAAGAACAGCTCGATTTCCTGTTTTTCTATTTTTTTGAGAGAGTCGGCTCGCATGCCTCGGGGGACGTCTCAGGATTTTTGTGCTTTATGCTTGGGGACGACTCCGCGACGTCGGAGACGGCTCCGACGTTTTCTCAACGAAAAAGCAGGTCCTCTAGAATTCCTGAGAGAGTCGGCTCCGCGTCCTTCGGAGACGACTCGCGCGCATCCCTTGAAATCGGCCTTTCTGCCGTCTCTGAGAGAGTCGACTTTGGAAAGCCAGGAGTCGACTCCGACCCTGCGAGACGCCTCGACAGGTGCTGGGGACGTCTCCAGACGTCCCAGCTTCTTCTCTGCGTGCCAAAGACGTCTCTGGAACAAACCGGAGACGTCTCGGCTGCCCCCTGATCCGTTTTCTTCATCTCAAAAATCTTCAATAAATCCACCGAAAAATATGGGAACATGCCTTGACAATCCTTAACAATATTCTTAGTTAAACACCTGAAATGCTCAAGTAAATTGTTAATATAACGGGAATTATACTCTAGTGTTTTGTATTCATCAAAATCCATTAGGGGGTCAACAATCTCCCCCTTTTTGATGATGACAAAACACTGAGTATATGCAAAATTTAAAATTAAACATATACACAGTATTTGATCAGATGTACAAGTATTGTATTTTGGTTAGAGCTAGATACAGTATGGATAAATCAATATAGTCAACTGTCAGTTCTATCCTTATGCATAAGCATTGATCATAGTAGCTCTTTGAGCAATTTTGGCATATCATCTATCACTTTTAGATTTGAATCAAGTTAAAGTGTAAATCGATGAAATATTGATGCTAAAGACAATCAAAAGCCAAATACTTGTGACTCCCCCTTTTTTTTCCAGAAGGACAATTGTCTTTAAGTCAATATTCTTCAATTTTATCTTTTCATTTTGCATTTTGCATTCCATACTACTCCCCCTTTTTGTCATCAACAATGAAGGGGACAAATTTTGCCTATTCTCCCAAAACGCGATGCCTATTTGAATGGTTCTACTTCCTTTTTCAGATTTGCATATTAGAATTCAGCATTCATATTAACATGAAACATTCAATGATTTGGGAAGGTGAATTTTACTCCCCCTTTGTTTTGAAATTCATTTCAGACCATTTAAACTTAATTATTACAAGTTGTGCTCCCCCTGTTTCATATGCATTGTCAAGTTGGCAAAATAGTGAAATGGTTGCACATTGTCAAGTTTGAACATTCAAGGTATATTATGACATTTCCATGGCACATCACAATATTAGAAACATACTCCAAGATTCAAAAAGAAGGGATATGGCATTCATATAGTATTACAACATTTGATGCCATTACAAGGATTGATTGCAAACACAAAAGAAAGAGTTTCATATAAGCCTAGGGCTATACAAAAAGATGAACCCTAGATGTCCACAAAATGTGCCTCACCGGCGAGCACGCCCAATAGCCGCAGCAGCAGCCTCCACAAACCTATTTATTGCTTCCATTAAACTTCTAAAGTTATCTCCCTGAGACTGATTGAGTGCTGTCACTAATGCTTCAATTTCATGGGTTGCCCTATCAATCCTCCCTCTAAGCTGGGCAGCCACACTACCCAAATTGCCTTCAGGGCTCGTCAGCTCTTGAAGACTATCCGATATGATCTTCAATTCAGCTTGTATCTCACATGATCTTCTAGTTTGGTTTGATGCCACACAAACCAATTCTGACCCTATAGCTTCCATTTGAGTTCTGATTTCTTTCAACTCTTCTAAGAGTGCTTCATGTGAAGTGCGGATGGGAGCTATCTCAGCAGAAATCACTGATCTCATTTCTTCCCTTATTTGCTGGCACACCATGGATGCTAGGGTGTGCATCTGCTCATCCGACAAGAGAGTCGATCCACAAGCTGGAGGAGGAGGCATGGAAGTGGATGGTCCAGCCGAGCTGGAAGGTACATCAGGAAAAGGAAAGCTCTCCATATGATCAGTAAAGGGTATAGGGCTATGTGGAGGAGAGAGGTGGACAGGCTCCTGATGATGGATCTCAGGCTCTACAGTTTGGGATTTTCTTTTACAGACCTTAACCCAAGACCTGTTTTTCTTGTGAAATTCCATCCTATGTAGTGTGCTCTCGTTATAGAAGTCAGTGTTTCGCAAGGGTTTCTCTAGCTCATTTTCAGGGATAGGAACCTTAAAGTGCTTGAAAAGTAGGGTGAAGACCATCCCATACGGTATGCTGAATCTGGAGTACCTATGACAGATTGAGATGTAGTTCAACATGAGCCTAGGAAGATTTAGGGGAATCCCTAGCAGGATGTGGTGCATAATGGCCAAGTCTCGCTCCGAAACGAAGTCGAAGCGACCGGTTTTTGGGAATAAGACCCTGTTGATTATGCTCAAAAGCAATCTCATTTCAGCATTGAGGTCTTGGGACTTAACTATGTCAAGAGGACCGCAGTTCTCTCTACCTAGAATTAGGTTTAAAGCAATCTCCCTTTGGGGATGTGAGGTCGGAGCCTCACCGTACTTGGGTATTTGCAATAAACTAGATAAAATATCCTCATTGACTTCTACCAATGTGCCTCGGACATACCCGGTGTACCCCGAGCTCCCTAAAGCCAAATTGCCAAAAACTTCTCTCATTAGGCCAGGATAGGTAGACACGTTTAGGGAACATAGGTGTTCCCAACCTTGGGCACGGAGTCTCTCTCCAATAGAGAACCCCTCACTCGCTAAGAACTGAAAATCTATGTGCCTACCTGTTGTTACTGTGCAATTCGCACAGGAGGGAGTCACGGTGGGCGGAGCAACCGGAGGAGACGGCGCGGAGGGCTCTTCCCTCCGTTCCTCGTCGTTCGCCACCCTAGGACGCCTCCCACCACTACGCCTAGCTTTCTTAGGTGCCATCGACCGAAAATCTAGGGAAATGGGCAGTGATTTTGGTTCGATTGGTGGTGGAGAGAAGATGGATGCTAGGATTTAGGGTTTTGTTGGGGACGATGGAAAACAGCTCGGGACGGCTCGAGCTGTTTCAGCCTATTTAAAAAAACATTCATTCTGTCCCCGAGACGTCTCCGCGACTAATGCGAGACGTCTCGCCGGGGGGACGTCTCTGCGACTTGCCAGAGACGTCTCCAGCACTAAAAAATTTCAGAACGTTTCCAATCTTTTTCCAATTCGTTTTATTCAACCTCAATGATCAGTTTAATTTCTTTTGGCGAATATAAAGTGAGCTTGCTTGTGATCCTTTCCCTTAATAATACATCCTATAAAAGTTTGACAATGATTTTTGAATTATCAATATTGAAATGAGAAATGTTTGATCAAATTTTGAATGCCTATGGAATAGGCTCTAAAAATATCTCTATGAAGAGTCCAAGGGAGGTAACTATCCCCCGGAAAGTCAAACAATTCGTCATCTAATTTGATAGATTCATATTTTCACTTATTAAGCACTAGGTTTGCTATATGTGACCTTGAAGTGTATTATTGGTTTGAGTAGTATTCATATGTATCTTTAGAGCATACAAAATATTGCATATGTTTGAGGAGTTAAATCATTTAAGCTATAGTATTGAAGTCAAATCATGCTTGCATTACAAATTCAATCTACTTGCTAGGATCATACAAGCACAAGGCATTCCTTAAAAAATTGAACCTATCTTTACAAAGGGACTTTGTAAAGATATCGGCCAATTGATTTTCAGTGCATACATACTCAATCAATACATCATTTTTTAACACATGATCTCTTATAAAGTGATGCCTAATCTCTATATGTTTTGATTTAGAGTATTGGACAGGATTTTTTGTTAAATTGATTGCACTTGTATTATCACATCTAATTGGAATATTGTCCATTTTGATACCAAAATCTTCAAGTTGTTGCTTAATCCAAAGAACTTGGGCACAACAGCTTCTGGCTGCAATGTACTCAGCCTCAGCTGTGGACAAGGCAACTGAATTCTGTTTCTTGCTAAACCAAGAAACCAAATTAGCACCCAAGAATTGACAGGTGCCACTTGTGCTTTTTCTGTCGAGTTTGCACCCGGCAAAATCAGCATCGGAATAAGCAATTAAATTTAAATCAGATTGTTTAGAATACCATAAACCTGCATTAGATGTCCCTACTAGGTATTTGAATATTCTTTTAACAGCTTGTAAGTGTGATTCCTTAGGACATGCTTGGTATCTAGCACACATACATGTTGTCGGCGCCCCGCACCGGAACCCACTCACACCAGCGCCGCCACCGACGTCGGACAAGCAAGAGAGATACAAACGGATAAGCACTCTCTCGCTCCCTCGACTCCGGACTCAAGGATCACCTCTTCGCTCCGCCTACGAAGGGCAAAAGATTACCCCGTGGTATCAGTAGGATAAAACACTTGAGCACCGCAACGGATTATCAAAGATCAAAGGAAGAAGAAGGAAGAAAATAGCAAAGCAAACACAAAAATGTAACGAGGTTCGGCTACAAATAGCCTACGTCCTCCACCGCTCCAAATCTCAATAAGGATGAACTGATTACAGAGATAGCACACACCCGAACGATCACAAGCGATCGATCTACAAGAGATTCACACAGAATTCCCTTTGCACAAGAAGTAGGATCCCAATCCTCTTCTTCTCTAGAACCCTAGCCTCACAAACAAGAGTCTCTCTCAAATATACGGCCAATAACCCTACCCTAGGGCTCTCATGAGTCCTATATATAGTCTCAAGATCTTCAGATGATCATAGCCGTCGAAACGCCACCAAAAACACCAAAAGAAAATCGTCCGTACGATTTTTCGCAAGCCCGAGTCGACTCGGCTGAAGTCCGAGTCGACTCTGGCACGTCTGAACAACATCCAGTTTAACTGGCACGATCTCGAGTCGACTTCACTGTATCTCGAGTCGACTCGACGATGCTCCGAGTCGACTCGACTGTAGTTCGAGTCGACTCTGACAGTCCAGACAGAAACATGGTTTTTGCGGCTTTCTCCTCTCGGGTCGACTCGACAGACCTCGAGTCGACTCGACTGTTCCCGAGTCGACTCGACTGAAGCTCGAGTCGACTCCGACAGTCCGCCAGACAGAAAACTATGCAGAATTGATTTTCCTTCAATTCTCTTCATCACCAAAGGTCTCCACATACCCCAACAATCTCCCACTTGGAAACCTTGGGTATATCCTCTTGTTACTTGGCTCTCCTCTGTGCTCCCACTGAAACTAAATCATCCTAGTGAAATAGGTACGATGCCTCCTCAACGTCTTCAAGCATGAAGACCAGCAGAAGCTGAACAACTCCTCAGCTTCTCCACCGTGACGACCTTCGTCAACATATCTGCAGGATTCTGACTTGTATGAATCTTCTCCAACTTGACGAGTCCCTGCTCAAGCAATGACCTCACGAAGTGGTACCGTATGTCAATATGCTTCGTCCTTGAATGGAAAGCTGAATTCTTTGCCAGATGAATTGCACTTTGACTATCTGAATATAACATGCAATCCTTCTGTTCCTTCCCAAGCTCCTTCATCAAGACTTGAAGCCATATTAGTTCCTTGCACGCCTCTGTGGCTGCCACATACTCCGCCTCCGTAGTCGACAATGCAACAACTGGTTGCAACCTGGAAATCCAACTGACGGCTCCACTGCCCAAGGTGAACAAGTACCCTGTCGTGCTTCTCCTGCCGTCCAAGTCCCCTGCCATGTCTGAGTCCACATAGCCCTGTAACCGGATCTCAGAACCTCCATAGCACAATGACATGTGCTCAGTGCCTTTCAGATACCTCAGTATCCATTTGACTGCGCGCCAATGCTCCAAGCCTGGGCAGCTCATGAAGCGACTCACAACTCCCACTGCTTGAGCAATGTCTGGTCTCGTACACACCATAGCGTACATCAAGCTCCCCACTGCCGATGCATACGGGATTTTTGACATATTGAGCTCCTCCACCCGCGTCTTCGAACTTTGCCCTTTTGAGAGCTTAAAATGGGCACCCAGCGGTGTGCCAACAGGTTTGGCACCCTCCATGCAGAATCTCCTGAGTACTCGGCTGATGTACTCCGCCTGAGATAGTCTGAGGATATGTTTAGACCTATCTCTACTGATCTGCATCCCAAGGATCTGTTTTGCTGCTCCTAGATCCTTCATTGCAAATTTTCTTGACAGCTTCAGCTTCAATTTTGCAATCTCATGCATGCTAGCTCCTGCAACTAACATGTCATCAACATACAATAGCAAGATAATGTAAGATGTACCGAAGTCCCGGAAGTAGCAACAGTGATCCTCCTGACATCTCCTGTATCCTATCTCAAGCATGTAACTATCGAACTTGAGATACCATTGTCTGGGTGCCTGTTTCAAACCATAGAGGCTTTTCTTTAGTTTGCAGACTAAGTCACCCGTGCCAGCTGCAATGTATCCCTCCGGCTGCTGCATATATATCTCCTCATCGAGATCTCCATGGAGAAAGGCCGTCTTCACATCAAGCTGCTCTAAGTGAAGATCCTCTACTGCCACCATGCTCAGCACCGCTCGAATAGTACTCATCTTGACTACAGGAGAAAAGATCTCTGTGAAGTCGATACCTGCTCTCTGCTGAAATCCTTTTACAACCAGCCTGGCCTTGTATCGCTTCTTCCCGCCTTGCTCTTCCTTCAGCCTGTAAACCCATTTGTTTGACAGTGCTTTCTTCCCCTTGGGCAGATCCACCAAATCCCATGTTTGATTCTGCTCCAATGACTTCATCTCATCATCCATGGCCAACTCCCACTCCTTCCTGGTATCAACCTCCAATGCCTCCGTGAAGCATTCAGTTCGCCATTATCTGTGAGCAGCAAATAACTAAGAGTCCCATCATACCTTTGAGGAGGCTTCCCATGAGTACTACGAGTGGACCTTCTTAGTTGTGGAGGGGGTGCCAATGCTTCAGGTTCTTGCTCTGACTGAGTCTTCTGACCAGAATTTGTAGACTCCTCTTCAGGATCCACAAAACACGGCTCAACAGGTTTTGTTTCTGATTCAGTGCTCTGCTGCATTTTCTCATTGAATACCACATCATTACTACGAATGATCTTCTTGTGTTCGGGATCCAAAGCCGGTACCCAAACTGTTGACCTCCGTATCCAACGAAAATACACTTCTTTGATTTGGCGTCTAGTTTGCTTCTTTGACTGGAATCAACATGGACATAACTGGTACAACCGAATACTCGTAAGTGCGCCAAATCAATCTTCTTCGCTGTCCATGCTTCCTCAGGAATCCCAAATTCAAGTTTCTTTGATGGCCCTCTGTTGATCAAGTAGGCAGCAGTGTTAACTGCTTCCGCCCAAAACTGCTGTGGCAATCCAGCATGTATCCTCATACTCCTGGCACGCTCATTAATTGTTCTGTTCATCCTTTCAGCAACTCCATTTTGTTGTGGTGTTCCTGGAACTGTCCTTTGCCTGACGATCCCAGCATCTGCACAGTAGTCCTCAAACTCCCTGCTACAATACTCACCACCATTGTCCGATCTCAGGCATTTCAACCTCTTTCCTGTCTCGAGTTCTACCATCACCTGCCATCTCCTGAAGACCCCAAATACCTCTGACTTGTGCTTCAAGAAGAACACCCAAAGCTTCCTGGTAGCATCATCAATAAAAGTAACATAGTACTGAGATCCACCAATGGAAGAAACTGGTGCAGGCCCCCACACGTCCGTGTGCACGAGATCTAGCTTTTCTTGCTTCCGAGGTTTACCTTCTTTGTTGAATGAAACACGCTTCTGCTTTCCGAGAACACAATCCTCACAGAAGTCCATCTCAACACTCCTGAGACCCTGCAGCTTTCCCAACTGGTGCATCACCTCCAGTCCCTGATAACTCATGTGCCCAAGTCTACAATGCCATAACTTGGTGTCCACATCTGCTGCAACAACTCCAATAGAGTTCTCCGTGCCGTTGGTGACATAAAGTGTCCCAACCTTCTTGCCACTAGCCACCGTCAACGAACCTCTGGATATCTTCCACTGATCAGCTGTGAAAGTAGCCTTGTACCCCTGGCTCGCCAACTGTCCAACAAAAATCAGATTCCTCTGCAGTTGAGGTACGTGCCGTACGTCCTCAAGCTCAAGTGAAGATCCAGAAACCAACTTCACTTCCGCGCTTCCCCTTCCTTGTATGGTGCAAGGCTCTCCATCCCCTAGGTAGACTTTGCCAAAGTCTCCCTTCTCATATCCTTCAAGAAGCTTCCGTTGGGATGTAGCATGGAAAGACGCGCCCGAGTCTATCACCCAAGACTCGTCACAGGTAGACAAAGATAGAACGAGGGCATCCATATCACCGTCTTCAGCAAGATTTGCCAGATCCTTGCTGACTCCTTCGGTGTGGTCGCCTTGCTTCCCTTTAGGAGATTTGCAATCCCTCCTAAAGTGCCCCGTCTTCCCGCAGTTCCAGCACTTCGCTCCCTTGTTCTGAGGTGCTCGAGACCTGCTGGATCTCGACTTCGAGTCGCTTCGAAATCGACCGTCCTTCTTTTGTCTTCCCCGGTCAGAGGTGTTTAGTGCACTTCCAGACGACTCCGTAGCTCCAGAAGATTTCCTTCTTGCTTCTTCACTCAGAAGCACTCCCACAACGTCATCAAAAATCAACTTCCCCGTTGCCGAAGAGTTGCTCACCGCCATCACCAGGCCCTCCCAGCTATCAGGCAATCCGGAGAGGATTAGCAATGCCCGAATCTCATCGTCAAAACTAATCTCCACTGACTCCAACTGGGCCGTGAGTCCATTGAACTCGTTGAGGTATTCTGCTATGCTGCCGCCATTTTTCATACGAAGATTAAACAACCTCTTCATGAGAAATACCTTGTTTGATGCTGAGGGTTTCTCGTACATCCGCGACAATGTTGCCATCAACTCCATCGTCGTCTTCTCGTTTTTGATGTTGAATGCCACTTGGGATGCAAGTGACAATCTGATGGTGCCGAGCGTCTTCCGATCGGAGGACCTCCCAGTCTTCATCGGACATCTTCTCTGGTTTCTTTGCTCTACCTCCAAGAGGTAAATAGAGATCCTTCTGGTAAAGGTAATCTTCTATTTGCATCTTCCAAAACCCGAAGTTCGTGCCATTGAACTTCTCAATTCGCAACTTCCCTTCATCCGCCATTGCAGAATAACCAATAGCTCTGATACCAATTGTTGTCGGCGCCCCGCACCGGAACCCACTCACACCAGCGCCGCCACCGACGTCGGACAAGCAAGAGAGATACAAACGGATAAGCACTCTCTCGCTCCCTCGACTCCGGACTCAAGGATCACCTCTTCGCTCCGCCTATGAAGGGCAAAAGATTATCCCGTGGTATCAGTAGGATAAAACACTTGAGCACCGCAACGGATTATCAAAGATCAAAGGAAGAAGAAGGAAGAAAATAGCAAAGCAAACACAAAAATGTAACGAGGTTCGGCTACAAATAGCCTACGTCCTCCCACCGCTCCAAATCTCAATAAGGATGAACTGATAACAGAGATAGCACACACCCGAACGATCACAAGCGATCGATCTACAAGAGATTCACACAGAATTCCCTTTGCACAAGAAGTAGGATCCCAATCCTCTTCTTCTCTAGAACCCTAGCCTCACAAACAAGAGTCTCTCTCAAATATACGGCCAATAATCCTACCCTAGGGCTCTCATGAGTCCTATATATAGTCTCAAGACCTTCAGATGATCATAGCCGTCGAAACGCCACCAAAAACACCAAAAGAAAATCGTCCGTACGATTTTTCGCGAGCCCCGAGTCGACTCGGCTGAAGTCCGAGTCGACTCTGGCACGTCTGAACAACTTCCAGTTTAACTGGCACGATCTCGAGTCGACTCCACTGTATCTCGAGTCGACTCGACGATGCTCCGAGTCGACTCGACTGTAGTTCGAGTCGACTCTGACAGTCCAGACAGAAACATGGTTTTTGCGGCTTTCTCCTCTCGGGTCGACTCGACAGACCTCGAGTCGACTCGACTGTTCCCGAGTCGACTCGACTGAAGCTCGAGTCGACTCCGACAGTCCGCCAGACAGAAAACTATGCAAAATTGATTTTCCTTCAATTCTCTTCATCACCAAAGGTCTCCACATACCCCAACAATACAAACACTGAATAATATGTCTGGTCTACTAGCAGTAAGGTAAAGTAAAGACCCTATCATACCTCTGTATAATTTGCAGTCTACACATTTACCTTCTCATCTTTGTCAAGTTTGCAACTTGAGCCCATGGGTGTGCTGATTTCCTTTGCATCCTTCATCTTGAACTTCTCCAACATTTCCTTGATGTATTTGGACTGACTGATGAAGATGCCTTCCTCTGATTGTTTTATTTGTAGCCCAAGGAAGAAGTTGAGCTCACCCATCATGCTCATTTCGAATTCTCCCTGCATAAGCTTAGCAAACTCTTGACAAAGACTATCATTAGTAGCACCAAAAATTATATCATCCACATAGATTTGCACAAGCAATAAGTCATTCCCTTTTCTTTTAATGAAGAGTGTTTGTCTACATTTCCTCTTTTAAACTCATTTTCAATTAGAAAATTACTTAATCTTTCATACCACGCCCTAGGAGCTTGCTTAAGTCCATACAATGCTTTATGCAATTAAAAACATAATCTGGATGTAAGTGGTTTTCAAAACCTGGAGGTTGTTCTACATAAACTTCCTCCATTATATAACCATTTAAAAATGCACTTTTTACATCCATTTGATAGAGTTTGAAATCCATGAAGCATGCATATGCCAAAAGTAGTCTATTGGCCTCTAACCTGGCGACAGGAGCGAAGTTTCATCAAAATCTATGCCTTCTTCCTGATTGTAGCCTTTGGCTACCACCTAGCTTTGTTTCTTATTACTGTTCCATCTTCATCTAGTTTATTTCTATATACCCACTTGGTGCCTATAATTGAAACATTAGGGGGTCTTTTCATTAGAGTCCAAACTTGATTTCTTTCAAATTGGTTTAATTCCTCTTGCATAGCATTTATCCAATTCTCATCTTTTTCGGCTTCTTCTAGTGATTTAGGCTCTATCTGTGAAACGAATGCAAGATAATTACTAGTGTTTCTTAAAGAGGATCTTGTCCTTACCCCTTGTGAAGGGTCACCAAGGATTAGATCTCTTGGATGACCATGTGCATACCTCCATTCCCTCGGAAGATCTTGATTTCTTGCTGGGGTTGATCTTCTTCATCTTGCTGAATTGTATCTTCTTTGATTTCATCCTCATGTTGTTTGTCTTGTATGGAGAACTCCTTCATTCTGTCTTCAAGTATACCTGCATCACCATCTTCTTCTTTTCTAGAAGAATCTCCATTAGCTTCATCAAAAACAACATGAATGGATTCTTCAACAACGAGGGTTCTCTTGTTGAAGACCCTGTATGCTCTACTAGATGAGGAATAACCTAAAAAGATCCCCTCATCTGATTTAGCACTGAACTTACTTAGATTGTCCTTTCCATTGTTTAAAATAAGGCAGCGACAGCTGAAAACATGAAAATAACTTATATTGGGCTTCTTATTTTTTAGCAACTCATAAGGTGTTTTCTTTAAAATAGATCTAACTAAAGCACGGTTTAAAATATGGCAGGCAGTATTGATTGCTTCAGCCCAAAAATACTTTGGTAGATCCGATTCGCACAGCATGGTACGAGCCATATCTGCTAGTGTGCGATTCTTCCTTTCTACCACCCCATTTTGTTGGGGTGTCCTAGGGGCCGAAAAATTGTGATTGATACCGTTTTCTTCACAAAACTTTTCAAAATGCTGATTTTCAAAACTCGGTACCATGATCACTCCTAATTGCTTTTAGTTTAAGGTTAAGTTCATTTGAAATCCTATTATGAAACTTGATAAAAGCGGGAAAGGACTCATCTTTGTGGGCAAGAAATGAAACCCATGTAAAACGTGAAAAGTCATCAACAATTACAAGACCAAACTTCTTACCCCCTAGACTAGCAGTTCTAGTGGGTCCAAATAAATCCATGTGAATTAGTTCTAAGAGTTTTGATGTTGAGACTATGTTCTTAGGTTTGAAAGAGCTTCTTGTTTGTTTCCCTAGTTGACATGCAGCACAAATTTTGTTCTTTTCAAAGTCTATTTTTGGTAGTCCTTTAACTAGATCTTTTG
This sequence comes from Phoenix dactylifera, assembly GCF_009389715.1. Lineage (NCBI taxonomy): Eukaryota > Viridiplantae > Streptophyta > Magnoliopsida > Arecales > Arecaceae > Phoenix > Phoenix dactylifera. Next base: position 114,636 of record NW_024068650.1, read on the forward strand.
TAATCAATTTAGAAATTAAATCCATGCTAGCATGTCCTAACCTACGATGCCATAACCAGCTAGTCTCATTGACCTTGGCATCCATGGCTACAAGACATTGGCCATCTTTCATGGTGAGATCATCAAGATCTACCATGTAAACATTTCCAAGCCTATGTCCATAAGTATAATCTCATTGTCAATTGGACTACTAATTATGCATAGAGAAGATTCAATGACAC
>NW_024068651.1:0-112489 GCF_009389715.1 Phoenix dactylifera
GACATTTATGAACGTGCCTGGCCAAAGCATACATTGTTTTACAACGGGTTTTTGAATATATCCTTATGAAATGTTGTATTTTGCTAAAACCGCTATCTCCTTTAAATGATGCTAATCGCATGAATTCTTATGTTTTATGAAAATTCTGTTTGACTGAAAATACTGCTTTGTTTTCCAAGCATACATATTTTGCCATGATAAATTGTGAGATAATACGCATGTCAGCTTCTCAAACCCTGCATAAACATGGTTACCATTATGTTCGATCCGGTAAGATTATGTATGATTACTTACTGAGCCGTGTAGCTCATATCCGTTCATTTACTTTTTCTTTCAGATCCTCATCACTGATAGCTGCCAGAGACACGTTAATTTGGTATCAGGGCTTCTTTCTTTTGGGGTGAAGCAAGTATACTTTTGTGTACATAAACTACATAGAAGCTCTATATTTGGGTACTGACCAGCATGTTGTATTAAGAATGCTTTCATATGAAAAGATTTGGTTGGTTTGACTACCCTGTTACCCAGGTATGAGGCTGCGTGCTATTGTGGGCGGTAGTCGGCAATAGCACGGCCGTGTCACGGATCCGGGTCCGGGGCGTGACAAAAAGTATCTAATGAGTTATGAGTTCAATAGATCATATTTAGCAACAAAACGAAGAGAGTATTTAAGGACACGTGCGGGCGTGTGCTTAATCCGACATCAGCTATACAAGAGGTAAATCTTGGGTGCTTATACGAGGCTCAAAAATTTAAATAATACCATCTGACTAGCTTCTTCGGTGAAGTCTCAGGTTGTTACAAATAGTATCAAAGCGGATCTGGCCCATGGCCCATGTGGATTAGAGAACACTACAACACAGATCTATTCGGGCTGACCACGAGCTGATTATAGTATTTGTTCTTAGATTTGAATAGATATGAATTCTTAGCCTAACGAGATGCCATGGCTTAAATAGAGGATATGAAAGGACCTATGCAAACATATATTTAGTCGCACGTTGACTATGCACTGAGTAGACTTTGGATACTTATATAGGACAAAAAGTTTCAACTAATACCTCATAGCTAGCTTTTTTGATGGGGTCTTGGGTTGTGATGGCCACTATGGGAATAGGCACTGCCACCACTGTGTTTGAATGAGTGACATTTTTCAAGCCCTATATGTTTAACTTCTACAATCTCTTCTTGATGTTCTGAACCCTCATTTAGATTTGACAGGTTTGTAGAAGTTGAAATTGGCCTTCATGTCTAATATTGTTCACTGTTCATTTAAGTTGCTTTGCCGCATTAGGAGGGTTTGAATGCCCCTTGGCAGGAAGGTTATGGTCCTTGCATAAGAAGATTTCTGAGCGACATTAAGAGCTGTCTCTCCTGCTCTATTAACTTCACTGATTTTGATTCCACCAACTGATAATAAGGCTGCAGTCTCTGCATTAGAAAAAGGATCAGTGGATAAAGCCAAAATATAAAAAGAAAAGAAAAGGAAGGGGAATACTGCACTGTAAATGTATGATATGATACTGATAAGGAATTATGATAGGATAATTTATTTATATGTCCTAGTTCAGTAGTGATGTTTATGCTCTCTTCTTGCTGCAAGTTTTTCCCCCTTTTTTCTCTTTTTGGATGAGCAATCCATAGAAGCTGGATGTAAAATATATTGCATGCTCATGGGAGCAATATTTACATTATCATAGACAATTTACAACACTTAACATGGTGAAGTCAGAATCCCAAGTTCCCACATGGTCCACTTCACTGCTCTTCTTAGAAAGCCAATCTGAATGCAGGACTCTTTACTGATTCTTTTATATGAAAAACTTTGTGATTATCAAAGGCCACAATGATCGATTAGATATTATCTAAGAGGAGGGGCGGAGAGGGGACCAGAGTCCTCTACTCTGTAATATTCGTTAGATGATGAGAGATTGTATTGCCTTTCAGGAAGTACATATATATCGAAAGGTGAACAGAACCGCCGACTGAGTCACCTCCTATACTGCACAGCACTCCAGAGAGATTCTTTGGACGTACTAGGAGATTTCTCCTTGACAACTGTGCCAGATTATTGCTTCTAATTCTGCTTCTAATTAGAGTAGGGTAAACAACCATTGTACCAAAAAAAAAAAAAGGCTTTGAGGAGTATGATGCCGAAGGAGCTGCGGAAGAAAAGGAGGGGAAACATATTAATGTAGTTGTATCAATATGTATGGACTTAATATTAGCTGCAAACAGTCAGTTTTTTTGTCCAGTGCAAAATGATGCACAACAACATATAGTGAAGCATATCAATGTAGCTATTTATACTAAACAAGACCGACCAAACCAGATTTTGTCTTTTGGGATTCGGGTTCCTTAGTAATGTTATTTTGATGTTATTTTGGAGATTGGAGTCACTAACTTGGTTTGTCAGATACATCTTAATGATGCCCGCAAAATTAATCAAAATTATCACATATTTGACAAGCTAATGCCTTACAAAGTGTTCATCGAATTAAAATGTATATTAAAGTTTCAAGATACAGGTTTACACAGTAAAGCTTTGAAGCTAGTCATCTTCACATTGTAATCTTTGAAAATTGAAACAAGTTCTCTAAAGAAATAATTTCTTCTAGATATATTCCTACTTCCTGGTATGAACAATACAAGGACAGCATGCAACATTTACAACCTTGACCCAAATAAAGCCATTTAAAGTCACTCCCAAACAAAGATACCGATAAAAAGGATAAATTAGTAAGATAACTGAATAAGCATAACCTCTAAGATAGCTTCTAATTAATCCTTATCATATTTTATGCTGCATCTGTAATAACTATTGAAGATTATATCATCACAATCAAGGAAAGATAAAGTTAGCATACACGCATCCAAATTTGGTGGCAATCATATCTATGATGTTGATTAATGAGATACAAAGCCAAACTCAACTAGCTCACATGGTCTGAGGCCACATAAATTTAATATTTATTGATAATGAAGCCTGAGATTACAATTAAGAACCAAGATGCCCCAAAACAAATCAAAATGAACAAACTTATCTAAAAACTCACACACAACCTTCTCAAGATACAACTACACACATAATTTGGGTATCGCGCTCGACTCTTTCAATGGACAGCAGTTCACAAAGTACAGTTCAATCTGAAAGCATAAGGCACTCCTCACACAAGATGCAGTAAAAAATGTACTACGTAATGATGTAATAAAGTTGAGTATCATTATTATTAAAAAATGTATGCTGAAATTAACAGCAAATTCTGAAACATTCATGACCATGTATTTAATGATGATTTAGCATTCAAACATCCAGAGCAGGGGGGTCTTTTTCCTTACTCTGTAAATCCTCAAGTATATAGATCCAAGTTCAACCTTGATTAGCTAAGTAAATAGCTTCAAACCTCAAAAATTAAATTGGGAAAACAGAGATCCTCTTGCATGAGAGGAACATTTAGTTATTGGGGTAAAAAAAAACATAATTACATGTCCATCTATAAGATCTGTGGATTCAACAATAAACATGTCAGTTTAGAGGAACACAGCTTAGAAAACATAGTGAAAACAGTAGAATTTCAGCATGGCTGCAATCAAAGAGCAGTCATATATCAATGATGTCATGCCTTCATGCAGAACTGAAGTTTACGATATCGACAACTTTATCACCTACCTCATGATGACCCTTCCAAAATCACAATAAGCAATGGTGTATTCCCCTTGTTGTCTTCCAAATTGGCAACTGAAGGATTGGTTTTAAGCATTTTTTGCACTATCTCAACACTATGCCCTTTAACTGCCACGTAAATTGTTACTTGCCCCTTCTTATCAGTCTTCAAACTTAAGCCGGGCTCCTTGCTTAGAAGGGACTTTACTGCTTCTACATGTACCATCCCCAAGCAATCTTTGCAAAGGCTAGCATATCTCTAAGTACTTTCAAATCGAAAACAGTTTTACGATTGCTCCGAGCAATCTTGGCAAAGGCGAGCATCTGTTTCCAACAGAAGATCGGCAACGTTGGTGTGGCCTTGAGTAGTAACAGTGTCCAAGGCTGCAGAATTCGATGAGTTTGTTGTCACGGCCAGTGCAGGAAAATGATGCAGGAGCACTTTCAGCACTTCAGTAAAACTGAAGAAATGATAGAAGAATAGGGACTAATCTATATAAGGCATCATAAACCAAATGAAGTGATCAACATCAAAATATTTCAAATCGAGGATGACTAGAATAAATTAGTCATTGTAAATGATTAGATGGAGTGAAGGATTAGTATTTCTCCAACCTGTGAGACGCTGTTAGAATAATTATGGATGAGCTCAATCCTTTACACGATTATCTGTTATGGCCATAATAACACACTGTAAAATAGATTCCGGGGGGAAAAAATGGGAAAAGGCTAGTAATTCCACTCTTTTCTGATGTTACAGTTAGTAAATTAGTAACCGAGTTGAAGTAGCAGATGAATGCATGAAACTGGAAGCAGAATCCAATAGTTAATTTCAAGAGAAGGGCAATACAGAAGTTCTTTATGACCATAATCAAGGTACGAGAATGGCAGAATCGACGACTTCATTTCTAGGATTATGATTCTACTTTCTTGAAAGCCTATTAGTAAGTTCTAGCCAGCTACTATAAAATAAAGCAACCTTTACAGCACTAACAGAAGCCTTCAGTGATTCAACTCAATCCAGTCTAAGCAACTATTAAATGTTTGTTCGATTTAATATCTTCTCTAATAGAAATTTCACATACTGATGACAACAACAGGATTGCTGCTTTGAAGCTAGAAGTAAAATATCTTACATCCATAAAAGAACACATGGAACTAAATGGGACTAACTACCCCAATTCACATATAGGAAAATTCAGACAAATCTATCTTTAATTACCACGACAACAAGGAAGTATTGTGAATCTGATTCAAGTTCTACTAGTTAAAACTGGCAGCAAATCTAATAATTCAGTGAAGGATATCCTGCATTAACATTGTTAGCATCTAAAACTTTGATTTGGTGTCAGCATATTTTAGCTACTTTCATGAAATTGGAGAAGTCGATATGAAGGCTTACCCAGATGTCCCTGCTTAGTTGCAACATGAAATGCATCAAAGTCGTTAGTGAAAAGCACTCCAATGGAAACTTCTAAACCATTTCGTTGTGATTCACACCTCTGCCTTGTGATCTCCGAACGCTGAAAACAATTTAAAAAACAAAACAAAAAAAAAACTCTCTCTCTCTCGCTGTCTGGAATGGAAATGAGCACACCAAGACTGCTATTTTGACTGCTGCTGCTTTTCTTCCAGGTTCTTGCTGGGGTTTTGGGTTTAAGCTTTTGTTTTTGGGAAAGAGAACCGGCGCTATAGGCCATGGATATCGACATCAGCGGCGCATATTGTCCGGTCCGGTTCAGTTGCTGTTGAACGCTCGAACGCTGCTGTGTTCCAATAACCAGGTTCGTGATGTCTTGGGCTAAATTAAGGTATGAATGATTTGTTAAAACATACCAAGAAAAATAACTGTCATGAAGCTAAATTAAGCTGTAATTTGGGTAGGTCCCTTGTTTTTTACCCAAATACATACAGTAAGCTCATCTACGTACAGGAAAGTGCTAGCTTATCAGACTACAAAAGTCTCTTGATGATCATACCAAGGATTCAATGTTAGGGTTCAAATCTCGGCTTCGGTATGACTATGTGTGTCCTCATCTAAAATAAAGAAAGCCAACAAATAGAGCAATGATTTTGACCATCAAAAAGGAGAATGACTAATCATATTGTTGAGCATTGCTACAGTATGAATTGAATTACTAAATTGTGAATATCCATTGGCGCATACTATGCTGGCAAATATGGTAGTATAGAAGGTCATGAGGGTTTAATGAGTTCAGATCCTTTACGGGTTGCCTTTCGCACCGCAGATGGTTATAATTATCTTGGATGGCCACTATATCATCCATCTCGAAGACGAATGACTATAGTTCATGGCGATAATTCAAGCGGCCATGCTCGGTGCCATACATGGAGCGTGCCTTAGATGAGCGATAGCCATCCATCTGCATAGATGGCATAGCGGCCACCGAGGATGATAAAGCAGTTTATGGTGCAAAAGATGCACCACAATGGATCCTAGTTCGGGTTTAATAGGCTACAAGGCTTGAACTTTGCTTTCTATTTGTAAATGCCTTCGCTATATTAGCTTCTGGAGCATCAACAGGAAAACTTCTCAAAGCCTTTGTTGATGATCTATTATGAGTTCAAATTGGAAAGAGTGAGATCTTGTATATGACCAAATAGCTCCTCTAGCCAGCAATTTATCAGAGTGCAGTACATTCTCCAATTTGCTATCCAATATCCATGTAAAGCATATTGAAGCAATCAGTGAACGCTACTAACATTCAGTCAAGTAGACTCTCAATTTGGAGGAGTCTTCAAGAAGTGACATTCGTAGGCTTTGTGCCCTATGCCTATCGGACGATGATCAATCATGGAGGCCTGAGCAAATGCACCAGCTTTAGCATTTTGGGCAGCTCACATCCACTCTTGCTAGCTTAAATTGATCTCTTTGTAGTGATCTTGGAATGGAACAAGGCTTGACATGTATAAGGAAAGCTTCCAGACCTCATGTGGGAGAGGTTCTATCTTCGAGTTACAAAACAGTCCATATGATCCAAACATGACCTTTGAATGGAGGGTTGGGATTCGGTCAGATTTGCCGATAGTATGCAGAATTTGTTAGGCAGTTCAATTCACACCAACACAGTTAGAATGCAAATAAATTCCTGAAAAGATGTTATTTTGGACAGGTATTTGACAAATGAATTCTGGTGGGAGACCACCATTTTCTAATTTTAATTTGGATGGATGGTTTCTGTTCTTTGTGTCCATAACAATTCTTGGGCAGGTACCCATCTCAAATTAGAGTTGCAACCTGTCTCTCTGAACAGAAAAGGAAGAGAAAAACAAAGGAATGCAGACCCTGGAACATGGCTTCTCCTCTACTCACATGCTCTGGATGTGGGCTGCTTAAACAAGAAGTTAACAAAAGAGCAGGTGCCACTCAAGGTCTTGCTTCATGCTTCTCAAGTTGACTTGGGAAACCATTCTTGCTATCCAATACTTTCTATTCTCCACATGAGCATTAGCTTGACTTTTCCTAAAACACTTGCAAGCAACCTTTTGATTGGATCATCCAATCACCATTGTGTTTCAAAGATTAAAAGTTGCATGCACTCTCATGTTAGTCAATGTTTACTCCATGATGTGCTTCTTTATTGTATAGGTATAACCACAAATTCTTGTTCGCATAAGTACTCTAAGATGCTATAATTAATTCCCATGCACATGGGGTTTGCTGCTTGATTAGTTATGGAAATGATGGAGTCAAGTGATCATTACTTCACTTTTAAATTCTTGACACAAGTACTTGAGAAAAGAAATCTATCCCTAGATTTGTGATTCAAAAGAAAAACTAATGCACATATTAGATGCATCTTTCAAGATTTAAGAAAATCCACAGACTCATTGGCAATCGGTAAATAAGAAAAAGGAAACAAGCAGAAGCTTATTGTTAATCAGAAGTATGGATTGTTTTATGTCATGATCTATCATATTGTAAGCGTTGTCATATACTAGTTGATGCACCACATAGTGCAGCTAGCAAATACTATGGCCAATTGAACTATGCCAAGCTTCACATGAGCAAGTGGATTCAGGAGTGAAGATTTTGAGAAGTAAATATTTTCTATTAGAGATGGTATCAAATTTAGCCAAGCTTCTATACCATAGTAGAATAATTCTAACGCACTTCCTTATTGTTGAGTTTTATTTTTAGTATGACTTCGTATCCAATTTAATGCCGAATTATGGTTAAAGGTCATTCATGCACATGCATCTAATACATTGTATGTTGCAGCCTTTCGGCATATCAATAAAACTTCTCGAAAAGAACTTTCTTCACCAAACAAAGGATTTTCAATCTAGCTTGCTTCAATTTATATGTAAATTTTCGAGATTTAATCCCGGTGATTGAATCTCCCATCACCCTTCTTGTTGCATCATATACTAATTCAACAAAAAGAAGTGGCATATTACAAATCCTTTAAGGTTTATCATCTTTTTGGATAAAATTATAATAATTGATTGAAAATATGCAAGAGCAACTCCTTATGTTCTTGTAATGTAGATGTATTGCATCAATTGTTTATTAGCACAGGTTTTAGTAACCAAAAGTCATTGTAGTCACATGGATGCTCGACTTAATCTACTTTCTAAGCTCCTTAGCCAATAAATTAAAGCAACCGACTAAGTACAAGACTTTCCTTTGATGCATGCATTCCTTACTTGAGAACCAAGGTTTCTTAGAACTAGTATCGCTGCAATTTTCTGCTTGAATTGTTTTATACTCTTCAATCATATATTCTCTTATAAGATGATCAAATCTTCAAGAAACGACCAAAGTATAAGAAGTAACGTATTGATGAAGATGGTTTTTTGAGTTATCAAGGAAACGAAGTTAATGGAGGAATAAATTATTCATGTCTCCCCATTTGGGCATAGAAAAAGAATATATAATATAATTAAAAACTGCAGGCAAATAACTTATTGGTCATGACCTACAATATCTAAATGAAGCAACATCGTCACAAAACGTTCAACTTCAGAATAGTTTGGCATGTGCCCCTGCAAAGCCATGCAAGCCAACACAAGCCATGCATGTACCACAAATTAATGCTTCAGAAGACCTCTGAACTTCCAAAATCTGCATGTCATGATGCCGGCCATTAAGATAAGATGACCACCACCCCTCCAACCCTTCATTTCCTCCACCATAGAATGACAAATTAAACCTTCAAGACAGCCCTATAAATACATCCCAAAAGACCTGAACTTCTCCATCAAATCTTCTCACAACCTCTAAGTAGCACCTCTCTATCGCCCTCCCTCTCTTTCTCTCTTTCTCCATCTATCTATCTATCTAAACCAGTCCAATGGCACAGTTCATGGCCTTTCTTCTCACAATTCTCTTTATCTGCTCCTTCACAAGCGCAATGGCAGCCTACAACATTGCAGATTTTGGAGCCAAACCTGACGGTCGAACCGACTCGGCCAAGCCATTCCTCAGTGCATGGGCTGCTGCTTGTGGTTCCAGCCAGCCTTCAGCTATTATTGTGCCCGCCGGCAGGTTCCTCCTCAGCCAGGCCCTCTTCCAGGGGCCATGCAAGAACAGCAATATAAGGATCTTCATCAGTGGGACTATTGTGGCTCCCTCCGGTTATGGTTCTAACACAGTATGGATATCATTCAACTACGTCCAAGGCTTATCCATCTTCGGTGGGACACTCGATGGGCAAGGGCAGTCCTTCTGGGCCTGCAAGATGGCTGGCCGGAGCTGTCCAAATGGCGCCACGGTAGGTGAATTTTGTGATACCTCGCACTTGATTCAGGGATAAAGAAAGCTGCTTAACTTAAATGTTCTATAGTTAAAATCCATGAGATAGATATCTTGGTATATGAGCGAACATAGGCTGAAATTAACTAATTAAGCAACTTACAAGTCACTAAGATGACCGGGTCATAAACTTCTTATAAGAAGTCAGATATTGAACTGCTACCAAGAATGCTAATATAAGATTGCTTGTGATTCATTATAAATGCAGTCTCTCACGATCGCCGAATCAAAGAACATCCTGATCAGCGGCCTGACATTGTTGAACAGCGAAGTCTTCCACATCTCGATCTTTGGCAGCTCCGGTGTCACGGTGCGGGGTGCGAAGATCACCGCCCCGGGGGACAGCCCCAACACCGACGGCATCCACATCCAGAAGTCAAGCTTCGTGACCGTCAGCGGAAGCAGCATCAAGACCGGCGACGACTGCATTTCCATGGGCGAAGGTGCCACTGACGTCTGGATTGAGAAGATAAGCTGTGGCCCGGGTCATGGCATCAGGCGAGGATCAGTACTGTTCCATCGATCATGATCAAAGATGACTACTTCGCTAACAAATTCGTGTTCATTGATGCAGCATTGGAAGCTTAGGGGATACGCCGCAGGAAGATGGCGTGCAGAACGTGACGGTGAAGTCGGTGGTGCTCGCGGGGACGCAGAACGGGCTAAGGATCAAAACATGGGGGAAGCCTAACACTGGGTTTGTTAAGGGGATCAGGTTTGAGCATGCCATCATGCAGAATGTCCAAAATCCTATCGTCATCGATCAGAACTACTGCCCTGGAAACAAGAACTGCCCTGGCCAGGTAAAGTATATACGTAGTCGTCCCATGTCGTGTGCTTAGATGGGCTAAACGAAGGATATCTTCTTCTGATTTGCTCTCATTGTAATGGTTTTAGAGCTCGGGCATCAAGATCAGTCAGGTGATGTACAGCGACATCCATGGGTCGTCGGCGACCCAAGCAGCAGTGAAGTTCGATTGCAGCTCGAGCAATCCATGCAGTGGAATTGGGTTGCAGAACATAAATCTAAGTTACTTAGACAAGCAGGCACAGTCGTACTGTAGGAATGTTCAGGGGAGCACTTCTGGCTTTGTTATTCCTCCGAGTTGCCTCTGATGTTGTGGGATTAGGATAAAAATAGTGGCTGATGCTCTGGGTGGCCGGCCGCCGAGCGCAGGAATGCGTGAAGAGGGAGCTGGGGAGATCCTGGGAGAGCAAGGTCGAGTCCCGTTTCAGTATTAGTAGAAGGGTTCCCTTCTCGAATTATATTATTTCATGTATGTGTACCTTTTCATGTAAAGGTTTTGGTGTTTGGATAAAACCCCTATAATTAAATTAATGTAATAAGGGAGGTCTTGCTTGTAGTAATCGAATGCATACATATTTATAAATATTGATCACTGTGAATTACATAATAATGTTATTAACTTTCATATAAAGCAAACACATCAATGCATATCTTAGATGGTCTTCTAAGATATGGGAAAAAAGCTCTTCTATACAACCGAAATCAGAAAACGATGCTGCAAGAGACAAAGGAGTCTTTGCTACTTGGAGCGTTTCCAAGCCTGTTGGTTATGCACTGGGTCGATCTTGGATATATATGTAAGATTCCAAATAATACCTTCTGCCTAGTTATATTGGGTGACGGTCTTGGGTCCGACATTTGTTGTTGATGAATTCAATGGAAAAGGTTTTGAGTTTGAAGGCTTATCATGGATTTTTGATTGATCTATATATACTTGTTTGGCAATTTCTTAGATCTAGAGACCGGTACTTATATTAAGAAGTATTAAAGAAGTGATCATGCATTTCTTATTAAGCTTTCCATGGTAGCATGTAGTGATGTTATCAAAGGTTCCATGCATTTCTTATTAGAATATGGCGCCATGCATGTTTGCTATGTGAAGGATTTGAAACAAAGAGAAACAAGATCTTGAACTTACATGCCACCACTTATCTTCTATTTGTTCAGTTGGTACAGGAGAAAGTCCACATCCATTTCATGGAGGAGCCATGCTAGGTCTGCATATAATATCCATGGATCCTAACAAGGGAATCGCAATAACATAAGCAAGAGATTTTGCAATTCATATAAATCAAAGATGGCCACATTGTCGATAAATTGTTGTGCACTATAAATTGACCTGTCCAAATATTAGTTTGGACTAGGTTTTCTTAATTTAATTTAAATTAATTTTATTCAAACACTGCTTATATGGCACTGCCACGAAACTCAAATTGCAACTGATCCCTGCCTTTGGCCTGAGGAAAATTAAATGTAAACTCTTTGAATATGAAGGAAAGTTGAACTTCTCAATTAAATATCACATATACATTTAATTAAGTCAATGCAAGAGATCGAAAATTTCAACATCTATATTGCTTAAGAGAAAAAAGATTTCGGCATCTATGACAAGCTATCTTAGCATGATGATGTCATTTTTTAATTCTTGTCTGACCTACAACTAACGACATATTCATTATGATCCTAATGAGTTTGATCCTAAATTCTAGCAATCATAGTATAACATCGCAAAACATAGGTAGATGATATTTGTAAAGTAGACACTTAGTCATTTATCCAATGGTTACAAACATTAGACAAGTTTGTTTAGAATGGTTTCTTGTACGCCTCAAATGATCCCTTTTTCTCCCTATGCTAAGCACATGGCAAACTCCGAGTTTGGTGCTCTAGGACATTGAAGGTAGTTGTAAGGTTAGTTGTATCGGTTAAGACATTGGCTTAAAAATATTCTTAAAGGTCAAGTGTTTATTCTAATCCCCCTCCTCTCCCCACATGTGAACTAAGATTAATTACATCTACAATAGATTGCTCGTAAAGAATCTGAGAGGAGATTTTTTTTTTCGGTAACTTAGGAAGAGATTTCACTCCCTGAATTTCCAAGATGTGCATTTTTGCTGACAATTCATTAAATTCTCACAGATAGTTCGTTACATTCATATCTTGAAAATTCAGGAAGTAAGAGGAGGTTTTACTCCGTGAATTTTCAAGATATGAATGTAATGAATTGTCCCTAAAAATTGACATAGTAGAATCCACACAATCTACAATTAGTGCATAGCCTTGCATGCACACGTAGGCAAAGAATTTACCATTAAAATTAAGTGATGGAAAAATAATAATGAAGCATCTAAGCAGTTTATGGGATGACTTTTCACATGAAGCACTGAGCATTAGCATAGCTAGTTGACATTGTTCTTTACTCTAAGAAAGGTCCAAACAGGGTTGGAGTTCGGATTTGTGTCCATCGCCTCCATGTTATTCGATAATAGAGACAGAGGACCTTTTCGCATCCATTGGAGATATGTCGTGTTTGGCATTCAATAGGTTGTGCCATGTTTGACAGTTGTTCATCCTTGTGATTGGATGATATGGTGGCGATTGAGGATACATAGCCTTCTACGGTGCAAAACATGCAGCATAGATGATCCTGACTTTTCTTATAGTAGCATCCCTACTTTATTTCTTGAAAACATAAAAAAATAAATAAACATGAATAAAATAAGCCTGGTGGTCTGAGACGCACTCAAGATTTTTCTAACCTATTTTAAATCTGGATAAAATTTTTGAACTGGGACCTAGCCTATCAAATCTAAAATATCAGGCCCAAGCTCAAACTCCACATGGTCCTATGGTGGCATCTTATTGCCCCCATAAGTTTGGCTACAACTCCAGCCCAAAATAGTCATGTTACTGAGCTAGAGCTTTGAGATCGAAAATCATTTTCTGTGAAGAAAACTAAAAACTGCTTCGACTGATTGGAATGGGTAATTTCATAATCTACTTAAAATCAACAAAACCAGAGACTTAAGCCGGATTCATGCTTAATGAATAAGGGTTTGAACTCTAAGGGTTTACTTGGGCCATGTTAGGATTGCTGCTGGCTCAGATTCAAGTCAGACTTCTTGGTATCTTTAAAACCAAAAGGAATTAAGAGCCCATTAATGTCGATAGGACGATTGTAAACATTTTTTCCTTTAGATGAAGCATATTTTTTTAATTTTTTTATATCAACCAGTAAGAGAACAGTAAGCTACAAAATAGGATTGCAGGCCTCCCACCCCCAAGCAGGCCCAATAGGCTGCTCATCCTAACCTTAGAGATGCAAATGGACCACTCTGCTTTATTGTGGGCAATTTATATCTTACACAGGATGCACCAATATAGCCATGCACCATGCTGATTATTTCCGCATGATGAATGAGGCCTACAGAAATGCGACGACCGGATAGGCATCATGCACAACAACGGTGTATGATATAATTTTTCCTTGTCATGTTGGTAACTACTTGGGATACACTTTCTATTTCATTACCTTTATGAGATGAAGCTGGATAAGGGTCGAGGGTTCCCCATGCTTCTCACACAAATAAGTTGCTCAGGCTAAACTTGTAGTATCAAAGAAATAATCGGGCTCGAACCAAGCTCAATAGGCTAAACTCGTAGTATCAAAGGAATGATCGGGCTCGAATCAAGCTCAACAACATAGCTCAGATCACTAGTCTCAACAGTGTGAATGAGCTTCTTATCAAACTAAGTTAAGCTTCTATATGTCTTTGCATTTCCAAAACTCTCCAACTTGGCTTAGTTATGTGTGGAATTTGAGAAGATGCATGAGCTTGGCTCATTTTTGGCTGAACAATATATCTTGAAGAAAACCTGCTATGATCCCAGCTCCAGTTGTTTTATGAACTGCCTGGCGCCAAAACCTAACGTAGCATATGATGATACGCATAGATGCATTTTAATTTGGAAAACGCCAAAAATACTTTTTTATAAATGTGGCTCATGCCTTCCTAGAGCATCACTTTCATGTTACTTCTGACATCATTTTCTTGGGCCCCACGCTATCAAGTAGCAGATTTGGAAGTGACACAATATATATATATATATATATATATATATATATATATATATATATATATATATATATATATATATATATATATATATATATATATATATATATATCGCTCTCAAAAAGTACCTATTCTTGATGCAATTATTGAAGGATCCAATAATAAGGGATTAGGAAAGGCAAAGCCACTCCCTCCATTAGGGAAAAAAAATCCTAAAGTTTCTGGTCACCCAAATTCTATAAGGTTGTAATCAATTTCAATTCTTATAAGCATCATTGAACATGTGAACATTACAATCCGAAGCCAATCCAGAGTTATGAAAGGATAGGGTTGGATTGGTACAACTTTCAAGTTATCCAAATAAAAAAAAAATATAATTTTTAATAAAATAATCATTATAGAAAACTTACATAAAAGTAAATAAAAGTAATAAAAACTATTATATAGTTTTTACTTTTGAGAAACATGTTGGAATTTCATTACCATATTCCAAACCGAGATAAAACTTACTAACGAGCTAGCCTTTAGTTTAATCAACAATAAAATTTTAAAAGTATAAAATATCTATGATATAATATTTCTAAAATAATGATAACTAGTATTTGCCGTATCAAGCTATACCGTGTAATTTGTTATCTTAGCTTTAACAATGTATTATATATTGGCATTAAGGCTGCAAATGGCTCAGGTTGACTTGTGACCCAACCTGACTCGTTTTGAAGGACCCGTAGGGCTGGGTTAGGTCCTAGATTTGGACTCATTTTATTTTTCGGATCGGATCTGAATTTGCTGAATTCAAATATGACCCGATCCATTTAAAATTTGGATAATTTTAAATTTTCAATTCTACGCCCCGATTCGAATGTATAAAATTATTTGGATCTGTGGGGATGCAAATAAGTTCTGAAGCTATGAATGGATTGATCCGACTTGAACTCTAGCCGGATCCGAATTTTTTGGATTGGGTCCGGGTTGTACATAGACCCAATTCGACCCGAATGACCCATTGAGTTAAAAATTGTAGCTGTGGATCCGACCTAAATCCGATTCGACAACCTAATTCGGTTCTTTATTCGGTCCTAATTTTGGATCAAGACTTGATCCAATTTATATATGATATATATAGAATGATTTGATTCGAGCTAGATCGGTTCGCTCGACCCCTTGACCCGAAATTGCACCGATTTAATTGAGTCAGATCAGTTGAGCCGTTCAAAGTTTATATCCAAAATCCAAACTGACCAGCCATTGAGTATCCTTTTTCTTTCTTGCTAGAAAACAGAGTGAGAGTGAGTGCTCTTCGGACTCCCATTCCTATTCTCCAGAGAGAAGAAAAAGAAGAGCAATCAGAAGCAAAGATGGCGACAGTGGAACTGAGCAACAAGCGGATCATCCTCAAGGACTACGTGACAGGGTACCCCAAGGAGGAGGACATGGTTCTCGTCACCTCCACCATCGGATCAAAGGTCCCCCATGGATCACAGGCCGTCCTCGTCAAGAACCTCTACCTCTCCTGCGACCCTTACATGAGGTGGCGCATGTCCAAGCCCGTTACTGAAAGCTATACCACCCCTTACACTCCTGGCTCTGTGAGCCCATCTCTTTCTAATTCCCATTCTACCTTTTTTTTGTTTGGAGAATGCTATGATGTTTCGGATCTAAATGGTTCTTGAGATAGATAGTTTGAATAAAAAATTTTCAGTTATTTTATTCGAATGAGTTTTTTGTATGATCTCAAATGTATGTGTGTTTATTGTTGGCTATTCAGGTGAAGGATAATATTTGCTAAATTTGTCTTTGTTTGAATGGTTATATGCGTAAATATGTCGGTGATCTCGCATTTTCTACTGTTCTTGATGTTTATGTAATCTTTTCCTTTCTGAATTTTGGGTGAGTTAGTCGTGTTTTCTTTTAATTCCAGATCTGCCATCTTAGACACTTTGTTCCTGAATGAACTTTTACTTCATCAATGGCATTAGCGACAGTATTTTTAAGTATATTTAGGGAGGGTGTTGTCGTTGATTTGTTTCTACTTCACCATTTGTTTCCTTTCAATTTCTAGTGTACAGAAAAAGGAGGACCTTTTCTCAGTTCAGTCCCAAACTGTACCATATTATAGTGTGCTATGAATACTGAAACAGAATATTTCTAGATAAAACCATATACTTGGGCTTTATTCTCTAAATTAGAGTTAGACTGCTTGAAATCAACTTATCCGCATGGAATCAGCAAGTCAGTATTATTAATAATCGATGTTCTGGACTGGGTACTTACTGCAACAACACTAAGTTTTGTTGTACAGAAAAGAAAAATGGGGCAAAAGTATGGTGGTGGATCTTCCACCTTTTCCTGGAAAAAAGAGAAAAGAAAGAAAAGATGCAGAATGAGGAACACCACAAAGATGAACAAGTTGAGGTGTGAATGTGACTGTCAGGATGTAGTAAGTCTGTGGGAGGCTTAAGAGCATCACAAATAGAGGATAAGAATGTGAGGAATGAATATGATGGTTTGATTATATAAAACAAAGAGTAAGATGACCTGCTGGAAAATGCGATCAGGTCTGCCTGAAAGGGATAGAGTGTATGATTTGCAAAGACGAAGATTATGTGGAATTTTTCCGTTCTGAATATGGTGATAATTGTTCTGTCAGATCTATGCTAGCTCTGCAATAATTTTCTTCATTAATATATTGATCCATGAAAGTATAACAGTGCTAGACATTGAAATTTGGGAAACTAGAAGGATCTTTCAGTTATTCTTACTTTTAGTGGCTTCTTTGCCCTTATAAATCCTATCTGAAAATTTTCAGACATCAGAAGGATGAGTTGTCATTTATCCACTTGCAGCATGAAGGCTTAACCGTGCACTCTTATTTTCTACCAGTCATGTTTGGTCATTTAGTTCATCTTTTACACTGTTTGCATCCCACATGTTCATACTTCTAACTTTTGCTTGTAAGTCAAAAGATTATTTAAGTTGTTGTACAATTGTGCACATAATTTTGATAACCTGATGATATAATTGTCTTTTATTTACTTCTGAACCAGAACATAAGTCTAACTGGGTCATACATTTGCAGGTCCTTAATGGTTATGGTGTGGCTAAAGTTCTTGATTCTGGTCATCCAGATTTCAACTCTGGAGACTTCGTCTGGGGAATAACTGGATGGGAAGAGTATAGCCTGATTACAATGCCCCAAGCCCTGACCAAAATCAAGTACACTGATGTACCACTTTCCTACTACACAGGCATTCTAGGTACCTTCTGATATTTTGACAATTCTGATACAATGGGAATCAATAGGCAGTTGCTTTACATTGGTGAAGAAATTAAGTGCTGTTGGTGATAGTAGGGTGACTAAACTATGATAAATAGTTCAGTTAATGTTACAGTTTCATAGTAATGAATCATTACGCTCATACTATTGCTCAAGGATTCTTTGCAGATCGAAAGCATAATTCGAGTATTTACCCTAACATGGCTTCTAAATATTGTTTGAGCCACCTCTGTATTAACATAGATGGAGATTGTTAGGAATAAATCTTGTATGTGTTTGATGGAGACTTATGCATCATTCGTTATGAGTAGCACGTAATCCGTGAATAAGAATTTCTTACAAAGTTCAAGCTATTTGTGCATCATTTTCAGGAATGCCTGGGCTCGCAGCTTATGCTGGATTTCATGAAGTATGTTCCCCGAAGAAAGGGGAAACGGTATATGTGTCAGCAGCATCTGGAGCAGTTGGCCAACTTGTTGGCCAGTTTGCAAAGTTGATGGGTTGCTATGTAGTTGGGAGTGCTGGTACCAAAGAGAAGGTACTATCATATTCTGTACCTTCAAGGGTTGGGTTGCAAGTATGTGTTACTTCATAGAAAATTTTAGCTATGAAAGCACTAATAATATTTTGGATTCCTGTGGCTGCTCAGGTTGATCTCTTAAAGAATAAGTTTGGGTTCGATGATGCATTTAACTACAAGGAAGAGCATGATCTTGCTGCTGCATTAAAAAGGCCGGTGTATAAATTCTGATGAATGTTCTCTTTGCATCTTGATCTTAATTGTTCCATTGAGGTGGTGTTATGTTACCAGGTCTGAGAGCTCAAGGAATTACTCTAAAAGCATGATGTTTGACAGACTAATCTAACTAGAACCATCAGAAATCCAAGTCCTAGAATTTCTTATTAAATATAAATAGTCACCCTCAGATGTTTATATATCAATTAAATATCTTAAAGGATCAATAATTGAGAACCTAGTGGTACCAATACCAACATCACCACCTGCAAATTTTAGAGGCCGGATTCTTGATGTACATTTTTGAGACACCTCAGCCCCTCCCTCCCCTCCCCCCAACTGAAAAAAGAACAAAATATTTCCCAGACACCTGCTTCCATCTCTTCTTCCGCCTAAACTTTCATGTGCCATTGTTTCTCCTATGGAAGATGAGGGATTCTTGGACTAACATGTTATCCCATAAAAGTTAAGAGGTTATGGAAACTAACCCCTTATCATGTAATTAAGCCAATGATCTAGATATGAACCATGTAAACTCATACATTGTGCTAAAACAATTACTCTCAGGTGATGAAAGACTTGAATGAAATATCCACATTTAATACTCTTCTCATGGTATTTGAGCTCATATCTACGGTTAGTCCCCTGTGCTCTCAAGCATCCAAATGAGCTAATTTAGAAAATTTAGCGACTTCCATCAGTTGCCCATGAACACAAGAAATTACCAAAAGAAAAACTTTTAAAAAAAATTGTATCTCACCATCGAGTTGATCCTTCTGTCCTCAGAATATTATGTTATCTGCAGTTCTTTTTTCTGTAGTACCTTTTGTTGATGACTTGCTTGTTTCACTGATATCTGCCTATCAAAATTTCACATTTGAAGATAACTTGAGTGCATGACTGTTACCAGGTCTTTCCCTGATGGAATAGACATCTACTTTGAAAATGTCGGGGGGCGAATGCTTGATGCAGTTCTATTGAACATGAAAGTACATGGTCGAATTGCTGTTTGTGGGCTGATATCGCAATACAATCTCACCCAGCAGGAGGGTGTCCACAACTTATTCTGCCTCGTAGCAAAGCGCATTCGGATGCAAGGTTTCATTGAACCTGATTACAGGCATTTATATCCTCAGTTCTTAGAAATGGCCATTCAGTACATCAGGGAAGGGAAGGTTGTTTATGTTGAAGATGTTGTTGAAGGCATAGACAAGGCTCCATCTGCCCTCATTGGCCTCTTTGCAGGCCGCAATGTTGGCAAACAGGTTGTCCTTGTTGCTCCTGAGTGATGCACGAAGTTTCTTGACTGCCATTTTGTGTCACCCAACTCTGCGTGGAAAATAAAGCATCTGCTTCAATAAATTCAAATGTCTGTAATGTGAATGACTAAGAATGTGCTCTCACTCGATAAGAATATTTGTAATGTTGTATGAGATTGCAAATCCCGACTTCCAAATTCTTTCATGCAAACTGACAGGTAAAGATCATGTTGCAGGCTTCCAAAGAGCCTGCCAATGGATGATATGGAACAAGAAAATGGTAATCTCCAATATAAATTATGAGAGAGTGTCCATTAGAGTAGCTGACATGCAGGCACTTGCATATATGTACATCAGCAAACAATCACCCTTCCTTGAGATTTTGCTCTCAAACCATGTTCACCAGCAAATTACTTGGAACAAAATTATTGAAATTGAATTGCAATGCCACTTGTTCTTATTTGAGCAGAGAACCTGCATCGCATTTTTGAGAATTGAAACGAAACTGCCGTCAGTACCAGTAATTCTTCACAAGCATGATACCTAACAAAAAGAAACTTATCTCATATGGTTTTTCAAATCATTACAACAACTAGAATTCAGCTCAGCTCACCAATGGAAAAGAATATTAACATGAAAATTTAAGAGATTGCACCAAGATTTTAAATCCCATAGGATGAGACTTGAGAGTGTCCTAGTTTCTCCATGAATACAATGCTCACCATCCCACCTTGTTCTGGCGGCAGTTTTGGTTGAGAGTTCCTTTTTTTTGGTGTACCGACGGCCTATTACATCAGTCGTGAGTACGTCCAGAGTGATCACATTACAAAATACGCTCTAATGCCACTAGCATGTGCTCCAATCCTTTCTCAAAAGACACTTCCAGAGTGGTGTGCTGCAAAAGAGGTAATCCAGTCCGCTGCACTGTTTGCCTTCCGAAAGACAAGCGTAACTCTAAACGATTCCACCTCTCCTACAAGATGGCAGATATCATAAACAAGAGGGTTCTATAAGCACCCTTCTGTCTCTCTTAGCTTTTTTTTTTTTTTATCTTCTTTCTTTCTTTCTTTTTTTTCTTTGTTACTTCTTTTCTTTCTTTTTTCTTTTTTGTGGCAAGAACGAAATGGGATGGTTAAGATGCCTCTCGTCCCATTAGGACTTATAATCTTTGATTACACACCTTATCACATAGGCCTATATTATATAACGCGGTGCATATTGGTGTTGAAGATAGTATTTACAAAAAAAAAAAAAACCTTCTGTTATTCTTTATTTTTTTTACATTTTTTTTGAAAGCAATGAACTTTTGGTAACAAATGCTCCAAGGATTTTATAAACAAGTTGAAAAATAAAAAGAGAGTTCATCGTACACGTTTTCCAGTTTACTTGATTTTCTATTAGGTGGTCCATGACTCGGACGTGTCACAATATCTATTATGATTCTGCGGTATGGGCTTGCGCATTTAGTACGACAAGGTTCAGCATCATGAGAGAAAATTTATTATGGAACCAGAGGCCAAGAGGATACTTTACCTCCTGAGAACAGATGAAGTGACGTCGCATTCGTCAACTGCCACAGGAAGGCGCACCGGGCAATCGTTCAACCTGAGCAATCAAAGAATATTGCACAAAATGCAACATGATAATTAGTACTCCGAGTTAGCTTTATAAAAAACGTATATAATTTGTGTTTTTAGCCAATATTTTCATCGTCCCCGTTCTTTCTCTCAGTCTTTCTGTATAACCCAGAACCTCATTCAAAATAACTAGCCGAAAGATATTATTTTGATTCCTTGATCATGTATAAGTATTCAAGATCTATCCAGCAAATAATCGATGTGGGACTACACACATGCCCGTACGGAATCTTCATATATTCTTCTCATTCAAGCTTGGACATCCTCGTCTGGCTAAGGATTCATATCTATTCAAATCTAATCACAAACACCACGACCGGCTTGTGGTTAGCCCCAATGAATCTGTACTGCAGTGTCTCCTAGTTCACATAGGTTATGGCTCGGATTCGCTCTGATACCATTTGTAACAATCCAGAAACTTATCCTAAATGGCTAGCCGGAAGATATTATTTAGGCTCATTGATCCTGTATAAGTACTCAAGATTTATCTAGCGAATAACTGATGGGAAACTAAACACACGCCCGCACGAGGTTCTCACACTTTATATGCCGCGAGTTGACGTAAACAACCTGGCTAATGATTCTTGGAACCTTCAAAGCCAAGTTGAGAGGGGCTACTTGGTGGAATTTCATGGCAAAGTTCTTTCTTCGGATTGGATCTTTCAAAGAAGGTGTAAGAGCTAGGAAGGATGCATAGAGAATTGCATATATGTCGCTCGTGGTGGCGATTACAGTTTGGAAAGGACCAAATTACTTGGTTTTGCTCAGCCATCAACCATAATACTGCAGAATAGACGTGAACTTCTTTACAGTGGGTCCTGAGCAATAGGGGGGGGTGTATATAGAACTACCCCGTTACAGTGGGTCTTTAGAGGGATGAGAAAGTAATTTACCGATTAATTGACACATTTTACTTTATTTTTCTCTCGACAACCCGGAGTTCTTAAAGCCCGGAAAGGGAGGGAGAGGGAGTGCGAGAGAGAGGGCGCGATGGCGGAGGTGAGGGCGAAGGCGAACAAGAAGGTTGTGCTGAAGGACTTCATAACGGCGGGTTTCCCCAAGGAGAGCGACATGGAGGTCGTGACGACGGACACCGTCCGATTGAAGGTCCCCGAGGGATCGAAGGCGGTGCTGCTCAAGAACCTGTACCTCTCCTGCGACCCTTATATGAGGTCGCGTATGAGCAAGCACGACGAGCCCTCCTACGTCCCCGACTTCGTCCCCGGCTCGGTATACCATATAAATATAATATATAATAAGAACCCTCTCTCTCTCTCTCAGCCACTTTTTTTTTTCCTGCGACTTATTTCTCTTATGTTTTCTTTGGAGTTATCGTAACTGTTTATGGAATCTTGGATCTAAATTTTTTAGGTCTGGTTTTGGAGGGTGAGGAGATGGAATGGTTGCTGATAGGATCGGTAATTTTATGGGGGTTTTGGTGTTGAATTGGTCGTTTTCTTTGTTGCTTGTGTCATATACTTGATTATTCGAATAAAGTAGTATCTGACGACTTTATGATGCAGTTTTGCTCAAATTAGATGTCACGATTAGGATTATGTTTTTATTTTTTTGTTGCTAAAAGGGATGATTCATACAATTCTAATCCAGACATATCCAAAAAGGTTAAAACACAACAAATTCTGAAGCACTCTAGGCAACTCTCTCTTCCAGACTGAAAAAGTATCTCTGGAGTGGTTGGCCACGTACGAAGCCATCCAGTCCGCAGCCCCGTTGGCCTCTTTGCAGATGTGCTTGGCTTGAAAGGCCACATTACCACAGACAATGATCAGAATGTCTCGAAGTAAGGGGTGGCACCTACCCATACTGTCGACGCCTCCCTAGATCTAGCCAATAATCGTAGCCGAATCACCCTCACGGTGTATTGCTTTAGCCCGCAACACATGCCAAGCATGGTCCAGTCCGGCCCACGCCGCCCTCAACTCAGCTCCCGAGATTGAGATGTCGAAGATCTGGTAACCACCAGCCACAATCATCTTGGAATCCGGATCTCTGATGACAAGGCTTGCACCTCTCCTCGTCGCCATCTAGCACGCAACCATCGAAATTGATCTTAAAAAAACTTGGGGGTGGGGGCTTTCAGGTGAAAAACACTATCCAAGGCGCTACACGAGCAGAAGTAGAGCTCCAGGTGTCCCGAGCTAATTATGGAGCTTCTCTTACGATTACCAAACGCACTAGCTCGTTCTGCTGTATAGGAGTTATGACTTTTTAGAAAAAAGCACAATTAAATATGTTATTTAAACAAGAAATGGCAAAAGAGCACTAGGTAGAGAAGTTTATAGGAAAAAATTCTTGGAAAATGTTAGGAAAATGAGTGTGAATCATGATCACAAACTACCGGGAATTTGATGGTTCTTTTCACTTCTTCTTTGTTCTTGTGGATTTGTTTGCTACCTGTCGTCCTAGGGGAAGGGAGTGTGTGTATGTGTGTGTTTTTCCCTTCTGTTATAGAAAATATTTTTAGCACATCTTTAGGTGTTTTTACGATCATTTTAATTCATTGAGAAATGCTATGTTGCAACCCAATGGTTGATCCGTCCGAAATTGGACTGCTTTGATCTGGATGCAGCAATACTTGTTTCGGTACAAAGTTTACTATGGAAAACGTGCAACAATACTTTTATTTGGGAGTGAGAAATGTGTATAGGGTTCAAAAGAGGCTGCAGAGCTGGAAGAAAGCAAATAGTGTCCACATCCCTTTTCATCAAGATTGGTTAATGTATAACAGTGCATATTCTGTCATTCTATTGATTAGATGTCAGTTTTTGGCATTCAGTGGTTTGATAGGCCACTCGGGGAGTGTGGTCTTGTACGATCATAAACTTGAGAAAGATAGGTTGTTATGCATCCAAGAGTGGGTTTTCCTTTTCTTTTGGAGTTGCCATGTTGAACGTTTGAGGGCAAATCATGAGATGATCAGTTGAAAAATATTGGAAGAGGGAATGAGAGAAAATAGGGTCAATGGGAAACTATAGTGGAATGGCTAGGAAAATCATATATATATATATATATATATATATATATATATATATTACAACTGTTTGTCTTCTATGTGTTATCTCCGATGTTGCCCAAAGTTGACTTCTACAACTACATTTTTTATCACAGATTCAAAGTGTTGCACAGTGATGGTTTGTGCCAGACGGTATGTACTAGGCTTGCTAGATGCAAGAACAATATAAGGGTTAGGTACCATATATCATGAATGTTTGTTGGCACTACATGGACCATCTTGAGTTGATACAAACTGACACAAGTTCATTTTTTCCTATCTTGAACTTGGCACATGACTGGGTGCATGATTGGCACAATATGGCATGACATGTCACGGCATAGTGTCACGCGTCACTAGCATGATTGCAGCACACATGAATCTTCGATTTCTAGTTATTTGAGCTTTTACCATGCAAAAATTTGGCTCATATTATATTACTAGTTCTATAGTAATATAACTTAGTACTTGGGGTCGGATGATAAGGCTAAAATAGCAAGTCAAGAGAGGAAAAACAAGTCAGTAGTAAATTTATGTGGAAGGACATATATAATTTGAAAAGCAATGGTTACAATTTCATCTTTATCATTGTAGAAATAATACATATGGATCCTACATTGTGTTAAATAGTCATATTCTCTGTAATTCATGTTTGCTACATCATTAGAGCTCAAAATAATAGCTAGTATTTTTGAACTTGATAAAGTAAAAGGCGATCCATTTCCCCAATCAAGTTAAAGCTGTTTCGGACAATATTACCATCATGGAACTTCTAGTTATGTGGGCTTACATTTTAAGGTTCCCTGTTTCTCCATGTTCATCTTTTTTCTTCTTTCGTTGTACAGGTCATAACTGGTTTCGGTGTGGGTAAAGTGGTGGATTCTAGCCATCCAGATTTCAAGGTAGGTGACTTTGTGTGGGGCATGACTGGATGGGAAGAGTATAGCCTCATCACAGAAACAGAGATGCTTTTCAAAATCAGATACACTGATGTACCCCTTTCCTATTACACTGGCCTTCTTGGTAAGTTGCTTGTTCAGCAAAATGCCTACAAATCTGGTATTCGCCATCTGACTATGTTGAGTACATAACCATTAAACAGTAGTCGTTCTTTGATATTGTTATATGTTTCTTTAAGGTCTGATTTGACAGTTGTATTACATGATTGTTTAACAACTGTGGTTGTAAATCTTGCAACAATGGCAAAATGATATTGAAAATCAATGAATCATTAACATCTAACATGGTATGGAATGTCAATGTTATTTTTTTATTTTTTTTAATTCCTTGGTATTACCTATTACTGATAATGGAAATGTTCAGGGATAAGTAAGGCCATATGCGAATTATATCATCTGGATCAAGGATTGCCTGTTGAGGCAGATACCTGAAACCATGTTCAGAAAAAAAAAAAGTCAAACAAGTGGAACTCGGTGTAAAATAGATATATTTTTTCAATGATTAAGGTGGTTTCAATTATCAGCTTTGTGCATCAAGCTGAGAGAGTCCACAAGTGTACTAAACCAGACCAAGATCAAGTTATTACTATGGTGGAAGAAAAAGAATGTCACTGAACTTTGGTAGAATAGTTCTGTTTCTTAGTTTCCGTGCTTCCTGTACAATTTGTTGTATGGCTTCTGACATCACTATTTCATATTCAGGCATGGCAGGGTTCACAGCTTACGTCGGATTTCATGAGATCTGTGCGCCAAAGATCGGGGAATATGTCTTTGTGTCTGCTGCATCAGGTGCTGTTGGACAGCTTGTTGGGCAGTTCGCCAAATTAATGGGCTGTTACGTGGTTGGAAGTGCTGGCTCTGATGACAAGGTTTGTATGACCGTGACTTGGGTTCTCAAATTTTGGATAAGAGGAATTGCTGAAACACATAAGGAATACGAAAAATTGATCAGGCATGAGGTTAGCACCTGCACATGAAGATTCATTTAAAATGGGCATGGAATTTTTAACAGAATACACCTATTAGTTGTTAACTTGAGGTTTCATGTATTGGGTTCAGGTTACCCAAATTGTGTTTTCCAGAATATGGATAATGGGAGTGTTTCTGGGAGCACTTCACATCAAATTTCGTTAGATCCCTTTTCAGCTGCAATATATTATGCAAGCAACCCTCAGGGGCTTAGATATTGAAAAATGCTACAATTTTGTAGGTCCCCAATCCCTATTAGAAGAATGCACCATTGATAATCTGAAATGTTTCACAGTGCATGTGTTCTTTTTCTGTTTTCTTATGACCAACATGAGGTCGAAGAGGTATAATGGATATGATTGTGGTTGCAGAGAAGAAAATTGTTCACATTCAGCTTTAGTGAAACAAAGCACTAGTCCTGAGAGATTTTGTGTTCTCATATGCATATTACTCCTGCCTCTTCTGTTTAAGCATCGCTCAATTTCTTTTTTGGCACCAAGTCCTGAGAGAGATTTTGTGTTCTCATTGCATTTTACTTTTGCCTCTTCTGTTTAAGATTGCTCAACTTCCTTTTTGGCACTGTCTACTCAGGTTAACTTATTGAAGAACAAGTTTGGTTTTGATGAGGCTTTTAATTATAAGAAGGAGCCAGACTTGAGTGCAGCTTTAAAGAGGTTGGTTGCTTTTTCTTTTTTTAACTGACTTATTTTTTTTTCTATATCCCGAGAGAACTGATGGTTTATGAAACTAGTGTTCTGCATCCAGCCTTAAACTCTTAGTGATACATGGAATTACATGACACGAACAAGTATCTGGCATGGGTCTTGCCTGTGTATGTTATGCATCTTAGCTTCAATTCCAAGTGTCCTGATTTCTGAAAATCTCTGCAATGGAATTTGTGATGATCCGTGATTGGCGGGCGCTTTTATGTAGGATGTTTGCATAATTGCAGGCCCATGGTCTGGTTATTGTAGTTTGGAGAACATGCAGTTGCCTTCAAATTATTTGGACTGTCATATACCCAGGTTGTGGATATTTATCTATATATTGGGCCAAAGAGAACCTATTATTATAATAATATAAATAGTGGTAAGCTGGTATTAGATAGATAGCTCTGTCCCCTGAGTATAGTTTGTTCGGTCATTTAATTTTACAATGTGAACCATATATGCTCCATTGCAGCAAGATGAAGAAGAGCACCAGCAATTTCTTTCCAACAACAATCTAACGAAGTCTTTTTTTTCAGGTTGTTTCCCGAAGGTATCGATATCTACTTCGAGAATGTTGGTGGTCCAATGCTGGACGCTGTTCTTATCAACATGAGGACCCATGGTCGGATTGCAGTGTGTGGAATGATTTCTCAATACAATCTTGAGAAACCTGAGGGTGTGCATAACTTATTCTACCTCGTCGCAAAGCGCATCAGAATGGAAGGGTTCCTGGTTTTCGATTTTTTTCATAAATATCATCAGTTTGAGGAGATCATTGCCCAGTATATAAAGGATGGGAAGATCACTTATGTGGAGGATAAAGCTGAAGGACTCGAGAATGCTCCAGCAGCACTGGTGGGGCTCTTTGCAGGCCACAGTGTTGGTAAAAAGTTGGTTGTAGTTTCTCATGAATGAACAATCGTGTCCGCATCAGACTACTTTAAACCTTCCTAAAAAATAACCATCTGCTCTTTTCAAGTAGATTGTATTGTGCCTCTATGAAGGACTGAATTTTACTTGCGCAATTGCTATGATGTCATATTTTGTTTGAGAAGCTGTTTTTGAGGTTTTTCGTTTAGAAAGACATTTTTGGGGTAAATGTTGCTGCTCATTCTACTGGGAGTGAATTTGGCTGGATATTTGCAGGCTGGTCTGGTCTAGTCTAGTCTGTCACAATTATTCTTTTGAATGTCTCCCCTCCGTGCTCTTATGAATAGTCCCATCTTCCATGAATGCCTCTTTTGATCCTTTTCAATGAAAGTGCACCAACAAAAAGTCCTTGCTAAAATCAGCATAAAATGCCATTGTTTCTCCTATGAAAGATCAGGGATTATTTGACTGGCATGCTAGCCCACAAAAGTCAAGAGCTTATGGAAATTAACCTCTTATCATGAAGATAGGAATTCATGGAATTAAACGGATGATGTAGATAAGAGCCATGCAAACTCTTACACGTAGATGATGAAAGACTGAAATGAGATATCCTCATTTAATACTCTTCTCATTGGTATTTGAGAACAATTTCATGAAGAGTTTTCTGATAGGCATCAATCAATGCCAGTGATAATGAAACTAGGAGTCTAGCCCACCTTCTATATTGCAATCCGGGCTCCCCTTTCCCTTCATATATTTCGTTCTCCCTTGCGGGTGATCTTGGCGAACAGCAGTGGCTTTCCCTCAAATAAATGATTAAAAACAGGATGCGATTCTTCTCGAGCGGCGACCGCGGCCTTCACCGTGGACCTCGGGGCGGGGGGGAGCAGACGAGGCAAAGGAGGAGATAGGGAGTGGAGGAGGCAATGAAGGAGCTTCGGATTTGGAGATAAGACGGAGGGTGGGAGAAAGCTAGGAGGACGGACATTGTCATCGCTAAAGGGCTCGGACGCCATGTGGGATGGCACGGATCATATTCATGGGGCTCCGGTCCAAGATGATGAGTGGGGAGAGGAGGAAGAAGAAGAGGAGATCTTCGCTTCCAGCATCACCGCCTCTTCTTCCTCCTCTCCCCAATCTACTTTTCCTGCATCTCCACTCCCTTTCCCTCCTTGAGAAGGCTCTCCTCTCACCTCCCTCTTCCTCCTCCGCCAAGCTCATATTGGCAATAAATTTATAAATCATTCTTCTACCATTTAGTCATATATATATATATATATATATATATATATATATATATATATATATATATATATATATATATATATATATATATATATATATATATATATATATATATATATATATATATATATATATATATATATATATATATATATATATATATATATATAATAGTTCAAAATATTACGCATCGATATTCATGCTAAGATTATTTTATATCCTGGGCACGTGTCCATAATCAATGCAATATTATGTTTCGTATGTCAATTTTGTATCTTTTAGCAGGGCCTCTGTTCATATAGATACTAGCTTTGGATGTTGATTTTTTCCAATTCTTTAGGTTTGTAAATAGTTATCTGAGAGCTTTCAAATATTTTTTTTAAAACATACGCATAAGTAGATGAAAAATTACTAAATTGCATGATCAGATTCATATTTTATAAACATGTTATTTTTATTAAAACCACTCATAGCAAACCATATGCATTAAAAATATGATAATTTGAAAATAATAAGGAGTGTAAGATTTACTTACTTCTTTCACCTTAAATCGTCAAACTTCCTTACATGAATTTGTCAAACTATTTTAAATATTAAAAGCAAAATTAATTTCTATCAAATAACTCTAATAGTCTTAAAATAATAAGAGAAAAGGAAGTTTGACCGGGCGTGCGATGGTTCCGGATGGGTTAGATTTAAGCGATTTGATCAATAAATCATGGGCATGGACTCGGTCAAGGCTAAAATCGTTCAAAGGGGTTCATTATTAGTGGGTTTTAAAGACACTCTACAAGACTAGAGTAATCGGTCCATTGGTTGCCCGAGCACCAAGGCGGTTCAGGAGATCTTTGCAGAGGTCAATTGGGGTCCAAGGACAAGGAGATGGGACTCGATACTTAGATCCATAGGTCTTCATAAAAAGAAAATGAGGATATGTGAAAATGAGAATAGGTCTTCATTATCTTTATGAGATGAAACTAGATAAGGGTTGAGGGTTCCCCATGCTTCTCACACAATAAGAAAGAGCTATTATGAGAATATGTGATTTCACACTTTTAGTACGGATTCAATTTTGGCTTTGTATTAATTCAAATTCTTTTCAAGCAGCTGTGGATGCAAATTGATCGACCTAGGACAAGAAATAAGTTGCCCAGGCTGAACTCGTAGTATCAAATAAATAATCGGGCTCAAGCCAAGCTCAACAACATAGCTCAGGTCACTAGTTGTCCCAACGGTGTGAATGAGCTTCTTATATGTCTTTGCATTTCCAAAACCCTCAAACTTGGCTTAGTTATGTGTGGAACTTGAGAAAATGCATGAGCTTGGCTCATTTTTTGGCTGAACAATGTTGAAGAAAACCTGTTATGATCCCAGCTTCAGTTGTTTTATGAACCGTGTGGCACCAAAACCTCATAACCTAGCATGCGGTGATTTGTAAAAATACATATAGATGAATTTTAATTTTGATGTCACTTCTGACATCATTTTCTTGGACCCCACAAAATCTATTTCTTAAATTGGTGACCACTTGCCAATTGCCATATTATGATTCTGCGGTATAGGTTTACGCATTTCCTACAACAAGGTCTATGGTCACGTTCCACAATGGCGGCCGCAGCATCCCTACAGGACAAAAAAGTTAGCATGACGCTAAAAGTTGATACTTCGGCCAAAAAAACTCTCTCACGGTTTTGTCCTTCAAAAGACGCTTTTCTGAGAAAAAATATTTTTGCACAATCCTTTTCACTACTCAATTGATGTAGGATTAAGTTCCTGACCCTCTCCACCCCCAACACTAGCTCTCCAGCGGAAAGAATTCGTGCGGGATCTATGAAGGGTCCATGCTCACCACACCATCTATTAGAGCAAGAAAGGAGGATGCGTCCCTACAGAAGGTATCGTCCGCTTTAGGGCAGGTAGAAGCCTTTCTCGCGGTTTTGCCCTTCAAAAAGTGCCTGTATAGCTTTGCGTCGAGGCGTTGCCTTCCAAGCGTCGTGATGGACCATGCCTCCTCCCGTAGGAAGCCAGCACAGACATTATTAGACTTTCTTGTAATTTCCATTGATATTGTTATTAGACACTTTTCCAAAACGTGAGGCCCTTGGACTCTCGTAAGAGTTTCAAACGGGCTTGATGCAGTGACATGCGCAGTGACCTCAATATTTATGGTTTAGTCTTTCAGATTTTGGTGAATTGATACATTTATGCATGGTTTAGTCTTTCTAGAGCCTTCTACGTGGAGTATTTAATATCAGGAATCCTCGGCCATAGGCTTCTATCTAAAGCCCGCAAAGGGAGAGGAAGCGAGAGAGAGAGCGCGATGGCGGAGGTGAGGGCGAACAAGAAGGTTGTGCTCAAGGACTTCATAACGGGTTTCCCCAAGGAGAGTGACATGGAGATCGTGACGACGGACACCGTCCGATTAAAGGTCCCCGAGGGATCCAAGGCGGTGCTGCTCAAGAACATGTACCTCTCCTGCGACCCTTATACGCTATGGCGTATGAGAAAGCACGACGAGCCCCCCTCCGTCCCCGGCTCGGTATACCTTATAAATATAATATACAATAAGACTCCTCTTCTCTCTCTCTCTCTTTCAATTTTTTTATTTTTTTTGTTTGTTTCTACAACTTATTTCTCTTATGTTTTCTTAAGAGTTATGGTAGCTGTTTATGGAATCTTCGATCTAAGTTTTTAAGGCCTGGTTTTGGAGGATGAAGAGATGGAATGGTAGCTGATAGGGTCGGTAATGTTATGGGGGTCTGGGGTTTGAATTAATTGGTCCTTTTGTTTGTGACCGGGGTCATATACTTGATTATTCGAATAAAAGTAGTATCCGACAACTTCATGGTACAGTTGTGCTTAAATTAGATGCCATTAAGATTATTGTACAGTTTTGTTTGTTACCTGTATCATATACTACACGCACTGACTCGTTCTGCAGTCCAGTAGTTACGACTTTTGAAAAAAAAGCACAATTAAATATGTTATTTGAACAAGAAATGGCAAGAGCGCGCTGGGTAGAGAAGTTTATAGAAAAAAAAATCATAGAAAATGTTAGGATAATGAATTATGAGTGTGAATCATATTTAAGTTTGCATATTATTAGTTAAAATTTCGTTTCATATTCATGATATCATTTGAGATGGCTGCTTGTGGAGAGAGTTCACTATAAGTATGTAGCAGTTGACGCGACCCCCCGCTCACGATCTCGGATCGGGGGTGTGACAGTACGTGACATGTCATGGCGTAGTGTCACGCGCCACCAGCACGGTTGCAGCACATATGAATCTTTGATTTCTAGTTATTTAAGCTTTTACCATGCAAAAATTTGACTCATATTATATTGTTAGTTCTATAGTAATATAACTTAGATGCTTGGGTCAGATGATAAGGCTAAATTGGCAGGTCAAGAGAGGAAAAACATGTCAGTAGTAAATTTATGCGGAAGGACATATATAATTTGAAAAGCAATGGTTAGAATTTCATCTTTATAATTGTAGAAATAATACATATGGATCCTACATTGTGTTAAAGAGTCATATTCTCTGTAATTCATGTTTGCTACATCATTAGAGCTCAAATAACAGCTAGTATTTTTGAACTTGATGAAGTAAAAGGCCATCCATTTCCCCAATCAAGCTAAAGCTGTTTCGGACAATATTACCATTATGGAACTTCTACTTATGTGGGCTTACATTTTGAGGTTCCCTGTTTCTCCAAGTTCATCTTTTTTCTTCTTTCGTTGTACAGGTCATAACTGGTTTTGGTGTAGGTAAAGTGGTGGATTCTCGCCATCCAGATTTCAAGGTAGGTGACTTTGTGTGGGGCATGACTGGATGGGAAGAGTATAGCCTCATCACAGAAACAGAGATGCTTTTCAAGATCAGATACACTGATGTACCCCTTTCCTATTACACTGGCCTTCTTGGTAAGTTGTTTGTTCAGCAAAATGCCTACAAATCTGGTATTCGCCATCCGAATATGTTGAGTACATAACCATTAAACAGTAGCCGTTCTTTGATATCGCAATATGTTACTTTAAGGTTCTTCTGATTTGACAGTTGTATTACATTATTGTTTAACAACTGTGGTTGTAAATCTTGCAAGAATGGCAAAATGATACTGAAAATCATTAACATCTAACATTGTATGGACTATGGAATATCAATGTTAGTTTTTTTTTTTAGTTCTTTGGTATTACCTATTAATGATAATGGAAATGTTCAGGGATAAGTAAGGCCATATGTGAATTATATCATCTGGATCAAGGATTGCCTGCTGAGGCAGATACCTGAAACCATGTTCAGAAAAAAAAAAAAAAAGTCAAACAAGTGAAAAGCTCAGTGTAAATTAGATTTATTTTTTCAATGATTAAGGTGGTTTCAATTATCAGCTTTGTGCATCAAGCCGAGAGAGTCCACAAGTGTACTAAACCAGATGTAGATCAAGTAATCACTATGGTGAAGAAAAAGAATGTCACTGAACTTTGGTAGAATAGTTCTGTTCCTTAGTTTCCCCCGTGCAATATGTCATATGGCTTCTGACATCACTATTTTCATATTCAGGTATGGCAGGGTTCACAGCTTATATTGGATTTCATGAGATTAGCTCGCCAAAGAAAGGGGAATTTGTCTTTGTGTCTGCTGCATCAGGTGCCGTTGGACAGCTTGTTGGGCAGCTTGCCAAATTAATGGGCTGTTACGTGGTTGGAAGTGCTGGTTCTGATGAAAAGGTTTGTAAGACTGTGACTTGAGTTCTCAAATTTTGGATAAGAAGAATTTCTGAAACACATAAGAAATACAAAAAATTGATCAGGCATGAGGTTAGAACCTGCACATAAAAATTAATAAGAGCAATTTTTAACAGAGTACACCTATTAGTTGTTTACTTGAGGTTTCATGTATTGGATTCAGGTTACCCAAATTTTGTTTTTCGGAATATAGATAATAGGAGTGTTTCTGGGAGCCCTTCAGATCAAATTTCCTTAGATCCCTTTTCAGCTGCAATTTATTATGCAAGCAAGCTCGGGGGCTTGGATATTGAAAAATGCTACAATTTTGTAGGTCCCCAATCCCTAGAAGAATGCACCATCGATAACCTGAAATGTTTCACAGTGGATGTGTTCTTTTTCTGTTTTCTTATGACTAACATGAGGTCGAAGAGGTATAATGGATATGATTGTGGTTGCAGAGAAGAAAATTGTACATATTCAGCTTTAGTGAAACAAAGCACTAGTCCTGAGAGATTTTGTGTTATCGTATGCATATTACTCATGCCTCTTCTGTTTAAGCATCACTCAATTTCTTTTTTGGCACTACAGTCCTGAGAGAGATTTTGTGTTCTCATTGCATTTTACCTATGCCTCTTCTGTTTAAGATTGCTCAACTTCCTTTTTGGCACTGTCTACTCAGGTTAACTTATTGAAGAACAAGTTTGGTTTTGATGAGGCTTTTAATTATAAGAAGGAGCCAGACTTGAGTGCAGCTTTAAAGAGGTTGGTTGCTTCTTCTTTTTTTAACTGACTTTTTTTTTTTTTATCTCGAGAGAACTGATGGTTTATGAAACTAGTGTTCTGCATCCAGCCTTAAACTCTTAGTGATGCATGGAATTACATGACACAGACAACTGAGACAAGTATCTGTCATGGGTCTTGCCTGTGTATGTTATGCATCTTAGCTTCAATTCCAACTGTCCTGATTTCTGAAAATCTCTGCAATGGAATTTGTGATGATCCGTGATTGGCGGGCGCTTTTATGCAGGATGTTTGCATAATGCAGGTCCATCCATGGTCTAGTTATTGTAGTTTGGAGAACATGGAGTTGCCTTCAAATTATTTGGACTGTCATATACCCTGGTTGTGGAGATTTCTTCTCTATATATTGGACCAAAGAGAATCTGTTGTTATAATAATATAAATAGTGGCAAGCTGGTATTAGATAGATAGCTCTGTCCCCTGAGTATAGTTTGTTCGGTCATTTAATTTTACAGTGTGAAGAAGAGCAGTAGCAATTTCTTTCCAACAACAATCTAATGAAGTCTTTCTTTTCAGGATGTTTCCCGAAGGTATCGACATCTACTTCGAGAATGTTGGTGGTCCGATGCTGGATGCTGTTCTTATCAACATGAGGACCCATGGTCGGATCGCGGTGTGTGGAATGATTTCTCAATACAACCTTGAGAAACCTGAGGGTGTGCACAACTTATTTTACCTCATCACAAAGCGCATCAGAATGGAAGGGTTCCTGGTTGGCGATTTTTTTCATAAATATCATCAGTTTGAGGAGATTATCGCCCAGTATATGAAGGATGGGAAGATCACTTATGTGGAGGATAAAGCTGAAGGACTTGAGAATGCTCCTGCAGCACTGGTGGGGCTCTTTGCAGGCCGCAATGTTGGTAAACAGTTGGTTGTAGTTTCTCATGAATGAACAGCTGTGTGAGCATCAGACTACTTCTTTAAACCTTCCCATAAAATAACCAACTGCTCTTTTCGAGTAGATTGTATTGTACCTCTATGAAGGATTGAATCTTATGTGCGCAATTGCTATGATCTCATATTTTGTTTGGGAAGCTGTTTTTTAGGTTTTTCGTTTAGAAAGGCATTTTTGGGGTATACGGCAGTGGCTTCCCATCAATTAAATGATTAAAAACAGGATGGGATTCTTCTGGAGCGGCGACCGCAGCCTTCACCGTGGACCTCGGGGCTGGGGGAAGCAGACGAGGAATGGGTTTCCATGCACCACCGTCTCTTCTTCACTTCTCCCGCACCTCCGCTTTCTTTCTCTCCTCCCACCGCCGCCTCCTCCTCCTCCTCCTCCGCCAAATTTATATTACAAATAAATTAATAAATCATTTTTCTACCATATAGATATTCATGCTAAGATTATTTTATACTCAAGACATGTATTCGTAATCAACAGAGTATAATGTTTGATATGCCAACTTTATACTGTTGGTAGGGCCTGTGTTCGTGCGGATGATAGCTCCGAGTGTGGATCTTCTCCAATTCTATGAGATATATATACTTAATTGAGCTGTCGAAATATTCATATTTTTTTCTTAAAACATACACATAAGTAGATAAAAAATTATTAAATTGCATGATCAGATTTATATTTCATAAACATATTATTTTCATTAAAACCAATCATAAAACCGCATTTCATAACAAAGCAAAATTTTCATAATATTTGTTGATCTATAATTGTAAGAATAATATGGTATCTTCACGAACAAACCATATGCATGAAAAACATGATAATTAGAAAATAATAAAGAGAAAAAATCTATTAAATATATGAAAATATCTAAAAGCAAAATTATTTCATTAGATGAAGCTATTAAATTATCATTAGATGAATCTATTAAATATATTTAAAATATTAAAAGCAAAATTAATTCCTGTCAAATGACTTTAATAGTCTTAAAATAACAAGAGAAAAGGATGTTT
Source organism: Phoenix dactylifera (assembly GCF_009389715.1). Lineage (NCBI taxonomy): Eukaryota > Viridiplantae > Streptophyta > Magnoliopsida > Arecales > Arecaceae > Phoenix > Phoenix dactylifera. Next base: position 36,456 of record NW_024068651.1, read on the forward strand.
GACTAGGTGTGCAATGGTTCCAGACGGGTCAGATTTAAGCGATTTGATCAATAAATCATGGGCACAGACTCGGTCATGGCCACAATGATTCAAAGGGTTTCATTATCAGTGGGTTTTAAAGACACTCTATAAGGCTAGAGTAATCAGTCCAGTAGGCTTTCGGAGCACCAAGGGGTCAACTCAGATTCATAGGAAAGGAAGATGGGACTCGATAATTGGTTCTATGGGTCTTTATAGAAAGAGAAAGAGGGAGAAGAGAGAGAAACTAGAGAGAAAGAGGAAAGAGAGGTCGGGACCATCAGGGGTCATGCTAGGGAACTTGGTTGGCAGCCAGAGATGGTGAACAGCCGGCGGCCAAAGTGGTCCACATATGAGTTTGGTGATCCTTCTAAATACTTGTAGTAGCCAAACTAGTCTACAGCGAGTCCGGTGATTCTCTTGGATCAGATCTCCTATTGTTTAGAGGATTTAGCTCCTGCTAAATTAGAATTAAAGATGAAAATGCTTGTTTTCTTACCTCACGGTCGAACTATTTGGTTTTGCTCAAAGATAGAGTTATTAGTGCTTGTGTTGAAAGCGTAGCCAATCGAGACACAATTTGAGTTAGGCTATCTTCTTCTTTAGTTGTGCGAGACGTTTCATCATCTCATTATTCACCGAGGTAGAAGTAGCATCCATAGTCACCTTTGTCCTTCAATATATTTCAAGCACGAATAGCCCTTTTCCTAATTGCTTGTACTGCTCATGCAACTGGACTGTGTACTAAGGCTCCCATAGATGTAGAGGACTGAAGCTCTGATATCAACTTGATTTGATCAGATCAAGTTAGAATTCCACTATAAGCTCTAATATCCACTAGATCTGATCAGATCAAGTTGGAATTCCTCCATGTATGAGCATGGCTCTGATATCAACTTGATCCGATTGGAGAGAAGAAAGATTTTTTTTAACCCGCTCAACTCAAATCTCTCAAAAGAAAACTAAAGGATGGAAAAATCTTGAAAGTAAGACTTTAAGTCCTTTTTTTTTATTAATCCATCCCACCTCTTAAACTGAGGTATATAGCCCCCATTTATAATATTAGTAAGGTTCGCATTTTCATAATTTAGGTTGGATTTCTCTCCTAGTTCGAATAGAACTAGATATTCTAAAATAAATATAATATTTTAAAAAAGTTAATTTTTTTTGAAAAAGTAGATCTCAACTTCCATATTAACTCTACCTTCTGTCGCTCTGCCTGTTCTTCTCAGATAAAGAGCTACTCTCGGTCAAAATCTTATCCGAAAAAGAAATTTTTGGTTTGACCAGTCCGTTTTAGGGCCCAAATGATAGAATTTCAGTCTGATTCAATCTTTGGCCCAATGTTGTAGATCTCGGAAAGATCAAGCATCATATGACCAGTTATGGGCTCCAAAAGTTTGGCATGTGACTCGCCTTCCTGATGTGGCGGATTTTGCTTTTGAACCGTGTCCAGCCCTGCTCGTAGTAGTCATAGTATTCCATACTGAGTCTGGTGATCCTCCTGAATAGTCGTAGGGATTAAAGTGTTCCACACTGAGTATAGTGATCTTCCTGAATACTCGTAGTGGCCAAGATATTTCATATCGAGTTTAGTGATCCTCTTGAATACTCGTAGTAGCTAAAATGTTTCACATCGAGTCTAGTAATCCTCTTAAATACTCATAGTAGCCAAAGTATTCGACATCGAGTTTGGTGATCCTCCTAAATACTCATAATAGCCAAATTGGTCCACAATGAATCAGGTGATTCTCCTGAATCATAGGCCCCAAGCTCAAATTCCACATGGTCTTTTGGTGGCATCTTTTTTCCCATAAAATTGGCTACAACTCCAACCCAGAGATGGAAAATCATTTTTTGTGAAGAAAACTAAAAATTGCTTCAACTGATTGGATTGGGTAATTTCAGAATCTACTTAAAATCAACAAACCCAGAGACTTAAGCTGTTTTCATGCTTAATGAATAAGGGTTTGAACTCTAAAGGGTTTACTTGGACCATGTTAGGATTCTTGCTGGCTCAGATTCAAGTCAGACTCAATATCTTTAAAACCAAAAGGAATTAAGAGCTCATTAATGTCAATAGGAAGATTGTAAATATTTTTGCCTTTAGATGAAGCATATTTTTAAAAAATTTTTTGATATCAACCAATAAGAGAGCAGTAAGCTACAGAATACGATTGGAGGCACCCCACCCCAAGCAAGCCCAATAGGCTGCTAATCCTAACCGTGGAGATGCAAATGGACTAACCTGCTTTGTTGTGGGCAAATTATATCTTGCACCGCATGCACCAATATAGCCATGCACCATACCAATCATGTCCGTATGAAGAATGAGGCCTATGGGAATGAGGCGACCTGATTGGCATGGTGCACAGCCAGTGTATGATAAAATTTCTCTTTGTCGTGTTAGTAGCTACTTAGGATACAACTTTTCTATCTCATTACCTTTATAAGATGAAGCTGGATAAGGGTTGAGGGTTCCCCGTGCTTGTCCCACAATAAGAAAGAGCTATTTTCAGAAAATGTGATTTCACACTTCTAGTACACGTCCAATTTTGCCTTTGTATTAATTCAAATTCTTTTCAAGCAGCTGCAGATGCAAATTGACCAACCTAGGTCAAGAAATACGCTGCCCAGGTTCAACTCGTAGTATCAAATAAATAATCGGGCTCAAGCCAAGCTCAACAACGTAGCTCAGATCACTAGTTGTCCCAACGGTGTGAATGAACTTCTTATCAAACTAAGTTAAGCTTCTATACTTATCAAACTTGGCTTAGTTATGTGTGGTATTTGAGAAGATGCATGACCTTGGCGCATTTTTTGGCTGAACAATCTTGAAGAAATCCTGCAATGATCCCAGCTTCAGTTGTTTTATGAACTGGACCAAAACCTTATAACCTAGCATGTGATGATTTGTAAAAATACATATAGATGAATTTTAATTTGGAAAACACCAAGAATACTTCATATAAATGTGGTGCATGCCTTGCAAGTGCATCATTTAATTTTGATGTCACTTCTGCAGACATCAATGTTGTTTCTCTCGGCCTTTCTATGTGGAGAGTTGACGTAAAAAACCTGGCTGATGATTCTTGGAACCTTCAAGGCCAAGTTGAGAGGGGCTACTTGGTGGAATTTCATGGCAAAGTTCTTTCTTTGGATTGGATCTTTCAAAGGTGTATGAGCTAGGAAGGATGCATGGAGAATTGCATGTATGTCGCTTGTGGTGGTGTTGATGTAGTAGGGCCGGCCCAATTCTTAGGCAACTGAGGCGGTTGCCTAAAGCCTCAGCTCAAAGAAAGCCCACCACAGGAAAGGCCTCGAAGACAAATGAAAAGAAAAAAGGCTCCCTTATGAACACCTTAGGCCGGCCCACTGCAGGAAAGGCTTCAAAAATAAAACGGCCTTAGGCCTCCAAATACATTATATTGAGCCGCTCCTGGGTGGTGATTACAGTTTAGAGTCAAGTTTGGCTAAAGTTCTTTACTCGAGAAAATTTTTAAATCTTTTTTTTCCCCTTCTTTTCCATACAGATAGTTTCAAAGTTCGTCCCCATTTTATTGTAGGATGGTCATGATGCCCTCCATTTTTTGCTAGAATTTAAAATAATGCCTGCAGGTTCGTCCCCCTTCTAATTTAGCATGACGCTAAAAGCTGATACTTAGACAAAAAAAAACGGTGATTATTTCCTGCAAAAAAAGAAAAAAGAAAAATTGATGCTCGGAACGACATCGTTTGACGTTTAGCTTTGCCGTCCAGGCGTCGTGATGCCTCCTTCCGTAGGAAAAATGTGGAAATCGACATACACTACGGTGCACCAGCAATATCCCCTCCTTTGACAAAGTCTCGCTATTTTCATACTCTCAAGTCTCAAAAAAGCAAATCAGGCTAATTTACAGTAATCATTACAATAGTTATAATAAATATTATAATATATAATATTACGAATCCTCATCTATAGCTATAATAAATATTATAATATTATATATTTTTCCTTTTTTATTTTACGCCGGCTGCTCAATCATTACAGTAATTAAGTTTACAACAACCATTACAATAATTATAATAATTATTATGATACATGATATCACGAATCCTCATCTATAGTTATGATAAATATGATAATATTATATATATATATATATATATAATATTATCATATTTAATATATCTATGGTTGACTTTCGCGATATTATGTATTATAATATTTAGTATAACTATTGTAATGGTTGCTGTAAATTAATTATTGTAATGGTTGAGCAGCCAGTGTAATATATATATATATTATATATATATATATATATATATATATATATATATATATATATATATATATATATATATATATTGATGGGGAGCGAAATAGATCGTCCTGTTTAGGGTAAAGGATCATCCTGCCCCAGCCAGGCAAACCACAATATCGACCAGGCAGGACCTTGCTCATGCTCAGAATCAGCCCGGCCTCGAACTTCGCTGAAGATTCAGTTGACCTCGGCCAGACCTCCCCACTGCTACGACCTGTCGTAACTTCTTCTAATGCCTATAATGACGTTCCGAGCCTGAGCCCGGGACACCCTGCTGTGCTAGCTGCGAGCTCAAGAGCTCCTCAACCGTAGGACTATGCGCCGACGCGCCCCGATCAAGCTCAGGGCGCCTCTTATATTCGCCGACGCGCCCTGGCCGAGCTCAGGGCGCCCTTATATTCACCGACGCATTCTGGCCGAGCTTGGGGCGCCTTTATATTCGCCGGTGCACCTTGGCTGAGCTTTAGGGCGCCCTTTATATTCAACGATATGCCCCAACTAAGTTCGGGGCGCCCCATCCAACGACGCCCCCCGACATTCAAGCTTGGGGCGCCCTGCCGAGCAAACCTCGGAATTAGGGAAGTTAGGCCAACTTCGGCACTCGCCAAGCCAACCTCGCCGAATATATGATGCGACCTCTCATCGAGCTCGGCCTCGCCCACGATCGCATCCACGCGCGTGCCCACGCCTGCCTACATGGCCGTACATTAGAACTTCACCGCGCCATGCTTTGCTTGCTGGCCAACGACAGCCAAGGACAATGCCATGCTTCTCCAACCATACCCTGTCATACCTATCAACGTCTTACCGTTCACAGGAACGGCCTACGCCGCACGCCTCAAGCAAGCTCTAGCTGCGCGCCATTTGTCTAAAACCCATCTCCTCCCATGATGAGGACGGGCCATATCTTTGCACCTGGATACCTCAACAGGGACTATAAATAGCCCCATCAGATAACATCTAAGGAGACTTCTAGACCAACTAAGATTTACTCTAACTTGAGCGTCAAAGGGCCCTCACCGAAACCACCAGTGAAGCTTTGTGCAGGTATGCCGTTGCACGGGAGGTGGCTCTTTTTTCTCCACTCAAACCGGCAGCTCCCTTGCCTCCCCCGGTGTAGTTACCCTCGGACCAAATTTGAACCACAACACATATATATATTACACCGGCCGCTCAATCATTACAATAGTTAAGTTACAGCAACCATTACAATAATTATAATAAATATTACAATACATAATATCACGAATCCTCATCTATAGTTACAATAAATATAATAATAATATTATATATATATATATATATATTTATATTTACACCGGCCGCTCAATCATTACAATAGTTAAGTTACAGCAACCATTACAATAATTATAATAAATATTATAATACATAATATCACGAATCCTCATCTATAGTTATAATAAATATTATAATTTTATATATAAATATATATATATATTTTACACAGGCTGCGCAATCATCATAATAGTTAATTTACAGCAACTGTTACAATAATTATAATAAATATTATAATACATAATATCACGAATCCTCATCTATAGTTTTTTTTATATATATATATATATATTTTACAACGGCTGCTCAATCATTACAAATTTACAATAGTTAATTTACAGGAACCATTGCAATAGTTATACTAAATATTATAATATTATAAGCATTACGATAGTAAATTTCAAGAGCCTTCTGCGTGAAGTACTTAATATCACGAAACCTCGTCCATAGGCCTTCCCTAAAGCCCGCAGGGGGAGAGGGAGTGCGGGAGAGAGAGCGCGATGGCGGAGGTGAGGGCGAATAAGAAGGTTGCGTTGAAGGACTTCATAACGGCGGGTTTCCCCAAGGAGAGCGACATGGAGATCGTGACGACGGACACCGTCCGATTGAAGGTCCCCGCGGGATCCAAGGCGGTGCTGCTCAAGAACCTGTACCTCTCCTGCGACCCTTATATGCGGTCGCGTATGAGCAAGCACGACGAGCCCTCCTACGTCTCCGGCTCGGTATGCCATATAAATATAATAAATACTAAGGGCTCGTTTGGTTCGCGGGAAAAGAAGGGTGGAATGTATGGTCAATGGAAAAGTAATAAGATGCCTCTTATTTGGTTGGAGTTTTCAAAGAAGAGAGACGAAAAAGTTGTATTCACATGGGAGTATGATTCCCACATTTCATGGAAAAGTCTTTCCCATGAGGCGGAAATCATACCCTTTTTTTTTTCCAAAAAGACCCTTCAGCATTAAAGACATTAAAAATCTAATTTTTATTAAAGGTATAATAGGAATTATACATAACTTTTCTAGGAAAATGGATGGTCAACCAAACATAAGCACTTTGGAAATTTATCACTTTCCCATGGTCAACCAAACATGCCAAAAGTACTTTTCTAGGCATTCTCTTCCTAAGAATCTATTTTTCAGAAATCATATTCCTATGAAGAAAAATACTTCCCGCGAACCAAACGAGCCCGCGAACCAAACGAGCCCTAAAAGTATAACACCCCCCCCCCCCCCCCCCCCCCCCCCCCGCGCCGCCTCTCTCTCAGCTTTTTTTTTTTTTGTTCCTACAATTTATTTCTCTTATGTTTTCTTTGGAGTTATGGTAGCTGTTTATGGAATCTTGGATCTAGGTTTTTTAGCCCCGGCTTTGGGGTTGAATTGGTCCTTTTGTTTGTTGCTTGTGTCGTATACTCAAAGTAGCATCCGACAACTTTGTGCTGCAGTTTTTCTTACGATTAGCACACGCGTTGACTCGTTCTATTGTACAGTGCTAACGACCTTTTAGAAAAGGCACAAAACTACCGAGAATTTGATGGTTCTTTTCAGAACTTGTTTGTTCTTGTGGATTTGTTTGCTGCGTGTCGTCCCGGGGAAGGGAGTGTGTGCATGTGCATGTGTAAGTTTTTCTCTTCTCTAATAAAAAATATTTTTAGCACGTCTTTAGTCGTTTTAATCCACTGAGAAATTTATCTCATTTAATATTGCTAGTTCTATAGTAATATTGTAACAACCTAGGACCTCACCCAAAATGACTAGTTGGAAGTTATTATTTGATCTTGTATAAGTACTTAAGATCTACCCAGCAAATAACCGATGTGGGACTAAACACATGCCCGCATGGGTCCTGACATACTCCCTTCGTTCAAGCCGCGACGTCCTCGTCATGCTAAGGGTTCAAATCCATTCAAATCTAATAACAAATACCATGATCGGCTTGTCGTCAGTCCTAATGGATGCGTGCTACAGTATCCTCTAGTCCACATAGGTTATGAGTAGATTCGCTCTGATATACCATTTGTAACAACCCAGAACTTCACTCAAAATAGCTAGCTGGAAGGTATTATTTGGATTTCTTAATCCTGTATAAATACCCAAGATCTACTTAGCAAATAACCGATATGGTATTATTTGGGTTCCTACATTGGGTTAAAGAGTCATATTCTCTGTAATTCATGTTTGCTGCATCATTAGAGCTCGAAGAATAGCTAGTTTTTTTTGAACTTGTTAAAGTAAAAGGCCATCCATTTCCCCAATCAAGCTAAAGCTGTTTCGGACAAAATTGCCATCATGGAACTTCTACTTATGGGCTTACATTTTAAGGTTCCCTATCTCTCCATGTTCATCTTTTTTCTTCTTTCATTGTACAGGTCATAACTGGTTTTACGGTGGGTAAAGTGGTGGATTCTAGCCATCCAGATTTCAAGGTAGGTGACTTTGTGTGGGGCATGACTGGATGGGAAGAGTATAGCCTCATCACAGAAACAGAGAGGCTTTTCAAGATCAGATACACTGATGTACCCCTTTCCTATCACACTGGCCTTCTTGGTAGGTTGTTTGTTCAGCAAAATGCCTACAAATCTGGTATTCGCCATCCGAATATGTTGAATACATAACCATTAAACAGTAGTCATTCTTTGATATCGTTATATGCTACTTTAAGGTTCTTCTGATTTGACAGTTGTGCTACATTGTTGTTTAACAACTGTGGTTGTAAATCTTGCAACAATGGCAAAATGATACTGAAAATCATTAACATCTAACATGGTATGGAATATGGAATATCAGTGTTAGTTTTTTTATCAAAAAAAATCCTTGGTATTACCTATTAATGATAATGGAAATGTTCAGGGATGAGTAAGGCCATATGTGAATTATATCATCTGGATCAAGGATTGCCTGCTGAGGCAGATACCTGAAACCGTGTTCAGAAAAGAAAAAAAAGTCAAACAAGTGAAAAGCTCAGTGTAAATTAGATTTATTTTTTCAATGATTAAGGTGGTTTCAATGATTAACAGAGTCCACAAGTGTACTAAACCAGATGTAGATCAAGTAATCACTATGGTGAAGAAAAAGAATGTCACTGAACTTTGGTAGAATAGTTCTGTTCCTTAGTTTCCGTGCTTCCCGTGCAATTTGTCATATGGCTTCTGACATCACTATTTTCATATTCAGGCATGGCAGGGTTCACAGCTTATATTGGATTTCATGAGATCAGCTCGCCAAAGAAAGGGGAATATGTCTTTGTCTCTGCTGCATCAGGTGCCGTTGGACAGCTTGTTGGGCAGCTTGCCAAATTAATGGGCTGTTACGTGGTTGGAAGTGCTGGTTCTGATGAAAAGGTTTGTAAGACTGTGACTTGGGTTCTCAAATTTTGGATAGGAGGAATTGCTGAAACACATAAGAAATACAAAAAATTGATTAGGCATGAGGCTAGAACCTGCACATGAAGATTCATTTAAAATGGGCAAGGAATTCTTAACAGAGTGCACCTATATATTATTTGTTAACTTCAGGTTTCATGCATTGGATTCAGGTTACCCAAATTTTGTTTTTCAGAATATAGAGAATGGGAGTGTTTCTGGGAGCACTTCACATCAAATTTCCTTAGATATCTTTTCAGCTGCAATTTATTATGCAAGCAACCTCCGGGGCTTAGATATTGAAAAATGCTGCAATTTTGTAGGTCCCCAATCCCTATTAGAATAATGCACCATCGATAACCCGAAATGTTTCACAGTGGATGTGTTCTTTTTCTGTTTTCTTATGACTAACTTGATATGCATCTTAGCTTCAATTCCAACTGTCCTGATTTCTGAAAATCTCTGCGATGGAATTTGTGATGATCCGTGATTGGCGGGCGCTTTTATGTAGGATGTTTGCATAATGCAGGTCCATCCATGGTCTAGTTATTGTAGTTCGGAGAACATGGAGTTGCCTTCAATTTATTTGGACTATCATTTACCCAGGTTGTGGATCCATATATTGGACCAAAGAGAATCTGTTGTTATAATAATGTACAGGGTTTTTTGCATGAATAGCTTCTTAAATATCAAATTTTGCTTGAATATCCTTCCAAAATTGATATTTGCATGTATACCGTCATAAAATACTTGTTTTGCCATCCAACCCTTTTTTTTTCTTTTTGTTTTTGCATATGTACCAATGCTATTTAACGACGTTAAAAAATTAACGGTTTCAAATTAAAATAATTAAAATATCCTTAATGGGTAGACATGCAAATAGATCGCGATTCCGATAGCAGAGGAATAACACAGGAACAATTGCGTAATTTTAAAAATTTTTTTATTTTTAATTAATATAAATATAATTTTTCTTAACACCGTTAAAACAACTATTATATTACGGGCATCTGTACAATAACAGAGTTTTACGAGGGTATACATGCAAATATCAATTTTGGAAGAATACTCATACAAAAAATCCAAATATAAATAGTGGCAAGCTGGTATTAGATAGATAGCTCTGTCCCCTGAGTATTGTTTGTTAGGTCATTTAATTTTACAGTGTGAAGAAGAGCAGTAACAATTTCTTTCCAACAACAATCTAATGAAGTCTTTCTTTTCAGGTTGTTTCCCGAAGGTATCGACATCTACTTCGAGAATGTTGGTGGTCCAATGCTGGATGCTGTTCTTATCAACATGAGGACCCATGGTCGGATCGCAGGATGTGGAATGATTTCTCAATACAACCTCGAGAAACCTGAGGGTGTGCACAACTCATTATACCTCGTCACAAAGCGCATCAGAATGGAAGGGTTCCTGTTTAGCGATTTTTTTCATAAATATCATCAGTTTGAGGAGATTATTGGCGAGTATATAAAGGATGGGAAGATCACTTATGTGGAGGATAAAGCTGAAGGACTTGAGAATGCTCCAGCAGCACTGTTGGGGCTCTTTGGAGGCCGCAATGTTGGTAAACAGTTGGTTGTAATTTCTCATGAATGAACAATCAGTGTGAGCATCAGACTACTTCTGTAAACCTTCCCAAAAAATAACCATCTGCTCTTTTCGAGTAGATTGTATTGTGCCTCTATGAAATGAACGACTGAATTTTATATGCGCAATTGCTATGATGTCATATTTTGGTTGGGATGTTCTTTTTGATGTCTTTCGTTTAGAGAGACATTTTTGGGGTATATGTTGCTGCTCATTCTACAGGGAGTGAATTTGGTTGCATATTTGCAAGCTGGTCCGGTCTGTCACAATTATACTTTTGGATGTCTTCCCTCCGTGTTCTTATAAATAGTCCCATCTTCAATGAATGACCCTTTTCATCCTTGTCAAGGAAAGTGCACCAACAAAAAGTACTGGCTAAAATCAGCATAAAATGTCATTGTTTCTGCTATGAAAGATCAGGGATTCTTTGACTGACATGCTATCCCACAAAAGTTGAGCTTTTGGAAATCAACCTCTTATCATGAAGATAGGAATTCATGGAGATTAAGCTGATGATCGATGTAGATAAGAGCCATGTAAACTCTCACGCTTAGATGATGAAAGACTGCAATGAGATATCCTCATTTAATACTCTTCTCATTGGTATTTGAGAACAATTTCATGAAGAGTCTTCTGATAGGCATCAATCAATACCAGGACCAGTGATAATGAAACTAGGAGTCTAGCCCACCTTCTATATTGCAATCCCGGCTCCTTTCCCTGCATATATTTCGGTCTCCCCTGCGGGTGATCTTTGCGAACAGCAGTGGCTTCCCTTAAAATAAATGATTAAAAACAGGATGGGATTCTTCTGGAGCGGCGACCGCGGCCTTCACCAAGTTAAGCTTCTATATGTCTTTGCATTTCCAAAACTCTCAAACTTGGCTTAGTTATGTGTGGAACTTGAGAAGATGCATGAGCTTGGCTCATTTTTGGGCAATTTTTGGCTGAACAATCTTAAAGAAAACCTGTTATGATCCCAGCTCAGTTGTTTTATGAACAGTCTGGCACCAAAACCGAACCTAGCATGTGATGATTTGTAAAAATACATATAGATGAATTTTAATTTGGAAAATGTTGTGGTTCAAATCTGGCCCAAGGGTGACCACGCCTGAGGAGTCGGGGGAAGCTGCCGGAGTGTGGAAGAAGTCGGGGAGAGCCGCCTCCTGCGACCAACAGTATACTTACACGAATCTTCACCGGTGCTTCCAGTGAGGGCCCTCCGATGCTCAAGTTAGAGTGGAGCTTAATAGATCGGCCAAAAAAATCCCTTTGGCATTACATGTTGGGGTCCTTTATAGTCCTAGTAGGAGCGTTTAGGTGGAGGAGGTATGGCCCATTTCCATCATGAAAGAAAGTGGCGTGCAGCCTGAGCTTGCTTGTGGCGCGCGGTGGAGTCCGTCCTGGGAAATGGTGAGACGCTGACAGCCGTTGCAGGATATGGCCCATGCTTATCATGAGCGGGAGTGGCGTGCAACTTGAGCTCGCCTGCAGCGCGCAGTGGAGTCCGTTCTTGGGAACGGTAAAGTGTTGCCCTTGGCTGTCATGGGCTAGTGAGCGAAGCACGGTGTTGCAGCATCGTAACGCATGGCCTCGTAGGAGGGCGAAGGCACGGCACAGGTGCAGTTGTTGGCGACGTTGAGCTTGTCGAGAAGTTGGTAAACGGGTGCTGAGGCAAGGTTAGCATTTCGGGTTTCGGGGTGTGCTTGGTGGAGCGCCCCAAGCTCGAGGGTCAGGGTGTAGTGCTGAAGAGGGCGCCCGAGCTTGGTCGGACGCGACGGCGAATAAGGAGGGCGCCCGAGCTTGGTCGGGCGCGTCGGTGAATATGGAGGTTGAAGGGGCCTTCGGTGAAGTCTGAGGCCAGGTTAATTATGGGCTAGACCGAGGACACATCTGTTTGGCGTTGGTGTCTGTTGGGCCAAAATTGGGTGGCCCTTTTGATGTGGGCTGGACGATCCATTTTGCCCCTTATCATTTGTCCCTTGATTTTCGAGGTCGAGTCGCTCTTCAGCTCGAGCGAAGGAAGTAGTCGGATGGTTGGTCATTCGGCAGTGTGCTTCAGCGCTTATGAAGACGCACGCGCCGAGTAGGGGACACTTGGAGCATTTTACAGCTGAAGGCTTTGAATCTGGCTTTTGGAGTCGAGCTTAGCTGGCTTGAGCTGCCACGTCCCCGTGAACAGAATCCGTCATGGAGATTTCTTTGTCTTCCACATATGTATCTTTTTTCAAAGGGGTTGCTGAGTGGAATAGAAAAGGGGACGACTATTAATGCCCCGTCCCTTGCAGCATCGATTGAGAGCCAAAGGGCCTCATGACTGCAGGATCTATCGACAAAGTCGTTCCTCAAGCTCGGCTCGGGACGCCCTGCAACATCGATTGAGAGCCAACGGGCATTATGACTGCAGGATGTATCGATAAAGTCGTCCCTCGGCTCGGGATGCCCTGCAGCACCGATTGAGAGCCAAAGGGCCTCACGACTGCAGGATCGATCGACAAAGTCATCCCTCGAGCTCGGCTCAAGACGCTCTGCAGCATCGATTGAGAGCCAAAGGGCCTCGCGACCGCATGATCTGTTTATAAAGTCGCTCCTGATCTGAGTGGGGGACGCCCTGTGGCGTCAACGGAGAGCCGTTGCAGAGCACCCCCATCCACAGTACTCTATAAAGCGCACCCCTGATCTGAGTGGGGGGCGCCCTGCAGCGTCAACGGGGAGCCGTTGAAGAGCATCCTCGTCCGCAGTACTTTATAAAGCGCGCCCTTGATCTGAGTGGGGGGCGCCCTGAGACGTCAAAGGAGAGCCATTGAAGTGCACCCCCATCCGCTGTACTCTATAATGTGCACCCTTGATCTGAGTGGGGGGCGCCCTGCAGCGTTAACGGGGAGTTGTTGAAGAGCACGAGAATAGAATTCCGCCCGAGGGTTACCTATTGGGGTCCTTTATAGCCCTGGTAGGAGCGCTTAGGTGGCGAAGGTATGGCCCGTTCCCATCATGAGAGGGAGTGGCGCGCAGTCTGAGCTTGCTTGCAGCGCGCAGTGGAGTCCATCCTAGGGAATGGTGAGACGCTAACAGCCGTTGCAGGGTATGGCCCATTCTTATCATGAGCGGGAGTAGCGCGCAGCTTGAGCTTACCTACAGTATGCAGTGGAGTTTGTTCTTGGAAACGGTAAGGTGTTGCCCTTGGCTATCGTAAGCCATTGAGCGAAGCACGGCGTGGCGGCGTCGTAACGCATGGCCTCATAGAAGGGCGAAGGCACACACACGGGTGCGGTTGTTGGCGAGGCCGAGCTTGTCGAGAAGTTGGTTAGACGGGTGTTGAGGCCAGGTTTGCATTTCGGATTCTGGGGTGTGCTTAGAAGAGCGCCCCAAGCTCAAGGGTCGGGGTGTAGTGCTGGAGACGGCGCCCGAGCTTGGTCGGGTGCGTCGGCGAATAAGGAGGGCGCCCGAGCTTGGTCAAATGCGTCGGCGAATAAGGAGGGTGAAGAGGCCTTCGGCGAAGTCCGAGGCCAGGTTAATTCTGGGTTAGACCGAGAACACATTTGGCTGGCGTTGGTGCCTGTTGGGCCGAAATTGGGTGGCCTTTTTGATGTGGGCTGGACAATCCATTTTGCCCCCATCAGAAAACGCCAAGAATACTTCTTATATATGTGGTGCATGCCTTGCAAGTGCATCATTTTGATGTCACTTCTGACATCAATGTTCTTTCTCTCGGCCTTTCTATGTTGAGAGTGACGTAAAAAACCTGGCTGATGATTCTTGGAACCTTCAAGGCCAAGTTGAGAGGGGCTACTTGGTGGAATTTCGTGGCAAAGTTTTTCTTTGGATTGGATCTTTCAAAGAAGGTGTAAGAGCTAGGAAGGATGCATGGAGAATTGCATATATATATATATATATATATATATATGTCACTCGTGGCGGTGATTACAGTTTGGAAAGGACCAAATCACTTCGATTTTCTCAGCCATCAACCAAAATAATGCAGAATAGATGTTGTTGGTGGAAAAATGGACCACCCCACAAATGCAATTATAGCACCCAAATCCGTCTGCTCTCGAGCTCATCCAAGTGATCGGGCTCTTCCGCTCTCGAGCTCATCCAAGTGATCGAGCTCTTCCGCTCTCGAGCTCATCAAGTGATCGGGCTCTTCCGCTCTCGAGCTCATCCAAGTGATCGAGCTCTTCCGCTCTCAAGCTCATCAAGTGATCGGGCTCTTCCGCTCTCGAGCTCATCCAAGTGATCGAGCTCTTCCGCTCTCGAGCTCATCTAAGTGATCGAGCTCATAGGCCGAGCCGAGCACAGAAGGCCGAGCACAGAAGGCTGCCGAGCACAGAAGGCCGAGCACAGAAGGCTGCCGAGCACAGAAGGTCGAGCACAGAAGGCCGAGACCAGAGAGCCGAGACCAGAGAGCCGAGGCCAGAAGGCCGAGACCAGAGAGCGCCGACCAGAAAGGCAACCCCGCCGAGCCCATGCCTTAGCCAAATATCCAATCTCCGCCTAACCCTCCAAAGGATCTGACAACTAAATATATGACTCCACTTCAATCTGCCACCATTCCCAAGTCATTAAGGCACAAGATCTCCGCAGGCATTCGGCACACCCTCAGGCCTCCGATGCACTCAGTCATTAAATGAACACGGCTCAAGATGATCTCCGGATCACTGAACCATCAAAGCGTATGGCTCTTTCTGACCACCGGTTCACTCAGCAATCAATGCACTTGTCATCTACGAACCCCAGGCCCACCACGGCCGGCGGTTCAACCACCCCAACGGGTCCGATCAATCGTAACAGCTCCCTGACAGTGACGGTAACCCATTAATTCGCCCAGTCACATCACAGGTAACCCTGCCACTCTCCCTATAAAAGGGGAGCTTCTCCCTCTAAAAGGGGAGAGGCCTCTTCCTCCCAAGGGGATTTTTTCGGACTTCCACATACAATCCCTCTCTCTTCTTCAAAGTTAAGCCCCCCTCTGACTTAAGCATCGGAGGGCCGGCGCCGGGGAGCCCGGCCACCGGTTTTCTTGCAGGACTTACGCCCCCCAGGAGGACGCCACCCGCCGGCACGCCATCGACCACCGCTCCTACGGCGGACTTGCACCCCTCCAGGAGGACGCCACCAGCCGGCGCACGGTCATCCACCGTCCCTGCGGCGGAGCCCCTCCTTCCCCTGGCTTCGTGACGGCCCCCGGGTCCAATTTCCAGCAACAGTTGGCGCTAGAGGAAGGGCCCGAGTTCGCTGCCATGAAGCTAAGAAGCAAAGGGGCTTCCAACGCCTCCCGACGTCCTCCATCAAGTCCAGAACGTTCCGTTCGGAACTCACCACCTCCGGCCGAGTCAGCGCCTCAAGTTTGACCGGAGCAGTTTCATGCCCTGGTGCAACAGGTGCAGGCCTTGGCTACCGTTGTCCAAGGCTTGCAACCTAGGGGCGCCCCGACGGTACCGCCCCCTCCGGCCCCAGTTCAACCGGAGCCTCCTACAAGCGGACTTCCCTTTCGAGGTCAGGACTCTCAAGTCCAGGCCTCCCTCTGGAGAGAACACCCAGCTAGAGGCCCTGGTGGCTGGCCCCAACCCTCAGAGGCCGAGTCAGTTCCAGGGCAACTTGTACCAGAACGGACCGCTGCAGCGATCCCCCAGAATGATGAACTCGACAAGAAGGTCGAGGAGCTGGAGCGCCAGATCCAGGCACTCCATGGAAGGAAACCGGGACGTGATGGTGACTTTGAGTTCACCACAAAGTCCCCCTTCTCCCAGCAAATTGATGACGAACCAGTCCCGCCGCGGTTCAAGATGCCCCAGGTGGAGCCTTACAACGGCAGGGCCGACCCCCTTGACCACCTGGAAAGTTATCAGGTCTTAATGGCCCTACAAGGAGCCTCGGAGGCCATGATGTGCAAAGCCTTTCCAGCAACGCTCCGAGGACCGGCCCGGCTTTGGTTCACCGGGTTGAAGCCGAGTACTGTCTCCTCCTTTGAGCAGCTCGGCAGGCAGTTTGCCAGTAATTTTGCCGCTAGCCAGCCCCAGCGGCGGACGTCGGACTCCCTCCTTGACATCAAACAAGAGGAGGGAGAGTCCTTCAAGGAGTACTTGGATCGGTTTACTGCCGCAACATGGGAAGTCCGGGAGCTGGACCAGTCAATCGCCATGTCGGCACTAAAGACTGGAGCCCGGTCTTACAGGTTCCTCTTCTCTATCGAGAAGAACTTTCCTGCAGACCTCACCGAAATGTTGACCCGAGCTCGCAAGTACGCCAAGGCTGAGGAAGCCATGGCCTCTCGGCGGGAGGAAGCCGAACGACCTGCCAAGATGCAGAAGAAGCACCAGGAGCACTCCCAACCAAGTAGCAGATTCCCCTGGCATGAGAAAGAGCCTCCTTGGCCCAAGAGCCTAGCTCGCCCGGGGTCTCCCCTCCAAAAATTTCAGACGTACACTCCTCTCACATCCACCCGAGCAGAAATCCTCATGGAGATTGAGGGTCGGGGCTACCTCCGACCTCCATTGAGAATGCGTCCGACAGAGTCGCGGAAGCACTCAAAAAAGTACTGCCGCTTCCACCGAGATCGCGGCCATGATACGGAGGATTGCTACGAGCTTCGTGATGAGATCGAGGCACTTGTCCGCCGAGGTCGGTTGAGTTATTTTGTCCGTGATCATGCCTACAGGAGAGAGCCCGAGGAACAAAATCCAGTGCCGCATAAGGAGCAGAATGACAACTGACCTCTCACGGGCATCATCAATACCATCAGAGGGCGGGCAACTAGAGGCACCAGAAGCTCCGAAGCCCGAATGCAAAACACCTCCCCCAGAAAATCGAGCCAAAGAAAGCTAGTGCCAAGCTAAGTCCTAAGGGACTTCGAAGCTCGGAAGCCATCAAAATATCTCCAAAAGGTACAGGACGCCACTTTGGCTTCAAATAATTTTAATATTTTATCTATTTTCAGGTCGGAGAATCCAAAAAACGACCAACGTCGCCCCGAATAGGGTGCACGATCGCCAACGGACGAAGTCCGTCTCCTGTATGCGTCTCCAATGATGCTCTAGCTAAGCTCGGGATGCCGATTCGACGCCATTCGACGACATTCGACGCCATTCGACGACACTTCGACGCCATTCGACGCCATTCAACGCCATTCGACGCCTTTCAACGCCATTCGACGCCTCCTACGACAACACGCCCCGATCTGAGTGGGGGCACCCTGCTGAGTTGACCACAAGCCAAAGAAGGCCGCTGAGTCGACCTAAAGCACTATAACTCTAACTGCATGAAAGGTACATCCTGCTTGGCACGCACATCTCCATATATATTTGGCTATATTGCAGGATGATCGACGACTGGACTACTTCCTTCGTCCGAGCCAAAAGGCAGCTCGAACTCGGAAGTCGGGGGGTAGTGTTGGTGGAAAATGGACCACCCCACAAATGCAATTATAGCACCCAAATCCGTCTGCTCTCGAGCTCATCCAAGTGATCGGGCTCTTCCGCTCTCGAGCTCATCAAGTGATCGGGCTCTTCCGCTCTTGAGCTCATCCAAGTGATCGAGCTCTTCCGCTCTCAAGCTCATCAAGTGATCGGGCTCTTCCGCTCTCGAGCTCATCCAAGTGATCGAGCTCTTCCGCTCTCGAGCTCATCTAAGTGATCGAGCTCATAGGCCGAGCCGAGCACAGAAGGCCGAGCACAGAAGGCCGAGCACAGAAGGCTGCCGAGCACAGAAGGCCGAGCACAGAAGGCCGAGACCAGAGAGCCGAGACCAGAGAGCCGAGGCCAGAAGGCCGAGACCAGAGAGCGCCGACCAGAAAGGCAACCCCGCCGAGCCCATGCCTTAGCCAAATATCCAATCTCCGCCTAACCCTCCAAAGGATCTGACAACTAAATATATGACTCCACTTCAATCTGCCACCATTCCCAAGTCATTAAGGCACAAGATCTCCGCAGGCATTCGGCACACCCTCAGGCCTCCGATGCACTCAGTCATTAAATGAACACGGCTCAAGATGATCTCCGGATCACTGAACCATCAAAGCGTATGGCTCTTTCTGACCACCGGTTCACTCAGCAATCAATGCACTTGTCATCTACGGACCCCAGGCCCACCACGGCCGGCGGTTCAACCACCCCAACGGGTCCGATCAATCGTGACAGCTCCCTGACAGTGACGGTAACCCATTAATTCGCCCAGTCACATCACAGGTAACCCTGCCACTCTCCCTATAAAAGGGGAGCTTCTCCCTCTAAAAGGGGAGAGGCCTCTTCCTCCCAAGGGGATTTTTTCGGACTTCCACATACAATCCCTCTCTCTTCTTCAAAGTTAAGCCCCCCTCTGACTTAAGCATCGGAGGGCCGGCGCCGGGGAGCCCGGCCACCGGTTTTCTTGCAGGACTTACGCCCCCCAGGAGGACGCCACCCGCCGGCACGCCATCGACCACCGCTCCTACGGCGGACTTGCACCCCTCCAGGAGGACGCCACCAGCCGGCGCACGGTCATCCACCGTCCCTGCGGCGGAGCCCCTCCTTCCCCTGGCTTCGTGACGGCCCCCGGGTCCAATTTCCAGCAACAGATGTGAAGTTGAGAGTCACGTTTGGCTCAAAGTTCTTTACTGGAGAAAATTTTAAAGAAAAATTTCCTTCTTTTCCATACAGAAAAAGACGATGATTATTTCTTGCAAAAAAAAAAAAATGATGCTTGGACGACATCGTTTCACGTAGAGCTTTGCCGTCCAGGCGTTGCCCTCCAATTGTCGTGATGGACCATGCCTCCTCCCGTAGGAAAAACGCGGAAATTGACCCAAACTATCCACTCCTTTGACAAAGTGATCTCGCTATTTTCATACTAAAAACAAAATCATGTTAATTTACAGCAACCATTACAATAGTTATAATAAATATTGTTATTGTTAAACTTTTAATACTATAGCAATAACTACAGTAAAGCTTATTTATAATGGCATTATAACCAATTTATTTTTTCTGTAGATGATGTAATTTTCTTAAGAAAAATTTGTACCCAACCTGACTTTTAAAAATATCTTTTGCATAAAATAATAAATGCACATAATTGCTATTTTTCGGAGCCTTCTACGTGAAGTACTTAATATCAGGAATCCTCGTCTATAGGCCTTCTCTAAAGCCCGCAAAGAGCGAGAGAGCGAGAGAGCGCGATGGCGGAGGTGAGGGCGAACAAGAAGGTTGTGTTGAAGGACTTCATAACGGCGGGTTTCCCCAAGGAGAGCGACATGGAGGTCGTGACGACGGACACCGTCCGATTGAAGGTCCCCGAGGGATCGAAGGCGGTGCTGCTCAAGACCCTGTACCTCTCCTGCGACCCTTATATGCTATGGCGTATGAGAAAGCACGACGAGCCCTCCTTCGTCCCCGACTTCGTCCCCGGCTCGGTATACCTTATAAATACAATATATAATAAGACCCCTCTCTCCCTCTCAGTTTTTTTTTTGTTCCTACAACTTATTTCTCTTATGTTTTCTTAGGAGTTATGGTAGCTGTTCATGGAGTCTTCGGTCTAAGTTTTTAAGCCCTGGTTTCGGAGGAGGGTGAAGAGATGGAACGGTAGCTGATAGGGTCGGAAATTTTATGGGGCTTGGGGTTTGAACTCGGACAACTTCATGGTACAGTTTTGCTTAAATTAGATGTGACGATTAAGATTATGGGGCTTCTCTTACGTTTACTACACGCACCGACTCATTCTGTTGTACAGTAGTTACAACTTTGGAGAAAAAGCACAATTAAATATGTTATTTGAGCACGAAATGGCAAGAGAGGGCTGGGTAGAGAAGTTTATAGGAAAAAAAATCATGGAAAATGTTAGGAAAATGAGGGTGAAACATGATCACAAAACTACGGCGAATTTGATGGTTCTTTTCCAAGCATGATTCGATGAATTTTACTTTGATCGGATCGACCGAGGTGTCGGGCACTCTCGCTTTGTCAGTTCTATGAGGACATTGAGATTAGAGTTCTATTCTTGGAATAATCATGATAAATTCTGATTGAAAATACAATTTTTGGATATTAGGCTCTAAGAAGAATTTTCCAAATTAATTGGATCTGTTAGTTGGATTGCATTTGCAAGACAAGCAATATTTTATTTTTCTAAATTTATCAGGAATCATTAAATATTTTATATTCATGATTTTGAACAGTATTATTCATGATGCATAAATTTGATGGATAATATATTGTTTTGGAATATTATGACAATATATGATCTTTTTATGAATTTGATGAATTTGACACTTCATAATTTTGGAATTGGAATATGAAACCTAAAACTATTTGAATTTCGACCTGACTGTATTAAGAACTCTGCCAATAGGGGCTATTACGTTGGCATATGATTTGTCCTGAAGGTTGTGTCCAAGATGATTAGTGATGTACCGTCGGCAGACAAGCAATGCTGAAGGACTTTGCTGCTAGATAATACGCAGCTCACCGCAAAAAGATTAATCGGTGTTATGACCCTGCCACTGGAAAGACGTGGTCATAGCTCAGGATCGATAAAATAAAATGAATATTTGAAAGAATTTGAATCCATGAAAAGAATTTTAAAATTTTAAGAAGAATGTGATTCATATATTGATATTGTATATGTGCTTATTTTCTACAAATTATTAACTATCTGATTACCTGATTTACTTAGCTAAAGTGATCATTGCTTATTGGGTTGTTTAGCTCGTTATACGATTTTTTATTTTTTTAACAGATTCAGAGAACTAACCTACCGAGATTTTCAATATGGAAGAGCGACTAGAAGAAATGTGGCACAAGTTATCTTAAATTAGAGTTTATTTAAATTAATGTTTTACCTTAAAGTAATGTTAGAGTTGCGAGACATTGTAATTTAAGTTAGTTAATAAAACAAAGTTTACATATAATTAGTTAAATTAATTCTGCTGCATATTTATGATATTGTGTTGAGATGGCATGCATATTTGTGAGGAGAGTTTTCTATGAGTATGCGGCGGTTGACGCGACCTTTGGCTCGCGATCTCGGGTCAGGAGTGTGACAGTATATGTGTGTGTTTTCCCTTCTCTAATAAAAAGTATTTTTAGCACGTCTTTAGGTGTTCTTATGATAGTTGTAACTCATTGAGAAATGCTATGTTGCAGCCCAATAGTCGATCCGTCTGAAAATTGGACTGCTTTGATCTGGATGCAGCAATACTAGTTTTGGTATAAAGTTTACTATGGAAAACGTGCAATACGTGTATTTGGAAGTGAGAAATGTGTATAGGGTTCAAAAGAGGCTGCAGAGCAGGAAGAAAGCAAATAGTGTCTAACAGTGCAGCTTCTGTCATTCTTTTGATTAGATGTTAGTTTTTGCATTCAGTCATTTGATGGGGCACTCAGGGAGTGTGGTCTTGTACGATCATAAACTTGAGAAAGATAGGTTGTTATGTATCCAAGAGTGGGTTTCCTTCTCTTTTGGAGTTGCCATGTTGCACGTCTGAAGGCAAAGCATGAGATGATCAGTTGAAAAATATTGGAAGAATATTGGAAGAGGGAATGAGAGAGACTGGGAGAGACAATAGAATCGATGGGAAACTATGGTGGAATGGCTAGGAAAATCATAGATATAAGGCTAAAATAGCAAGTCAAGAGAGGAAAAACATGTCAGTGGTAAATTTATGTGGAAGGAGTGTCACGCCCCCACCTCTGCGAGGCACATGAGGCACCTAGTGCCCACGTGGGGGCCACATGAGGGGGAAACACGGGGCTCCCCTGCCAGATATTGTCCGGTTCTGGGGCTTCACGCAAGCGTCCTTCATCCCTCCTCGGTTTTGTTTTCCTCCCAAAACGCGTCGCAGGATTTGGAGACACCCGCCTCATATGCCCAAACTCTAGAACGAGTCTTTCCGATGTGGGACTATTGGGCCTCACACCCTTCCCACCATCGGACAAGGCTTTGATACCAAATGTCACGCCGCCGCCTCTGCGAGGCATGTCACGCCCCCGCCTCTGCGAGGCACGTGAGGCACCTAGTGCCCACGTGGGGGCCACATAAGGGGGGACCGCGGGAATCCCCTGCCAGATATTGTCCGGTTCTGGGGCTTCACGCAAGCGTCCTTCACCCCTCCCCGGTTTTGTTTTCCACCCAAAACGCGTCTGCAGGATTTGGAGACACCCGCCTCATATGCCCAGGCTCTGGAACGAGTCTTTCCGATGTGGGACTATTGGGCCTCACACCCTTCCCACCATCGGACAAGATCCGTCCTCGGCTTTGATACCAAATGTCACGCCCCCGCCTCTGCGAGGCACATGAGGCACCTAGTGCCCACATGGGGGCCACATGAGGGGGAAACACGGGGCTCCCCTGCCAGATATTGTCCGGTTCTGGGGCTTCACGCAAGCGTCCTTCATCCCTTCCCGGTTTTATTTTCCTCCCAAAACGCGTCTGCAGGATTTGGAGACACCCGCCTCACATGTCCAGGCTCTAGAACGAGTCTTTCCGATGTGGGACTATTGGGCCTCACACCCTTTCCACCATCGGACAAGAGCCGTCCTCGGCTCTAATACCAAATGTCACGCCGCCGCCTCTGCGAGGCACGTGAGGCACCTAGTGCTCACGTGGGGGCCACATGAGGGGGGAAACACGGGGCTCCCCTGCCAGATATTGTCCGGTTCTGAGGCTTCACGCAAGCGTCCTTCACCCCTCCCCGGTTTTGTTTTCCTCCCAAAACGCGTTTGCAGGATTTGGAGACACCCGCCTCATATGCCCAGGCTCCGCGCAGAGGTGGAGGTGTGACATTTGGTATCAGAGCCGAGGACGGCTCTTGTCCGATGGTGGGAAGGGTGTGAGGCCCAATAGTCCCACATCGGAAAGACTCGTTCTAGAGCCTGGGCATATGAGGCGGGTGTCTCCAAATCCTGCAGACGCATTTTGGGAGGAAAACAAAACCGGGGAGGGGTGAAGGACGCTTGCGTGAAGCCCCAGAACCGGACAATATCGGACAGGGGAGCCCCGTGTTCCCCCCTTATATGGCCCCCACGTAGGCACTAGGTGCCTCACGTGCCTCGCAGAGGTGGCGGCGTGACAAGGAGATATATACTTTGAAAAGCAATGGTTAGAATTTCATCTTTATAATTGTAGAAATAATACATATGGATCCTACATTGTGTTAAATAGTCATATTCTGTGTAATTCATGTTTGCTACATCATTAGAGCTCAAATAACAGCTAGTATTTTTGAACTTGACGAAGTAAAAGGCCATCCATTTCCCCAATCAAGCTAAAGCTGTTTCGGACAATATTACCATTATGGAACTTCTACTTATGTAAGCTTACATTTTAAGGTTCCCTGTTTCTCCATGTTCATCTTTTTTCTTCTTTCGTTGTACAGGTCATAACTGGTTTTGGTGTAGGTAAAGTGGTGGATTCTAGCCATCCAGATTTCAAGGTAGGTGACTTTGTGTGGGGCATGACTGGATGGGAAGAGTATAGCCTCATCACAGAAACAGAGATGCTTTTCAAGATCAGATACACTGATGTTCCCCTTTCCTATTACACTGGCCTTCTTGGTAAATTGTTTGTTCAGCAAAATGCCTATCCGAATATGTTGAGTACATAACCATTAAACAGTAGTCATTCTTTGATATCGTTATATGCTACTTTAAGGTTCTTCTGATTTGACAGTTGTGCTACATTGTTGTTTAACAACTGTGGTTGTAAATCTTGCAACAATGGCAAAATGATACTGAAAATCATTAACATCTAACATGGTATGGAATATGGAATATCAATGTTAGTTTTTTTATCAAAAAATCCTTGGTATTACCTATTAATGATAATGGAAATGTTCAGGGATAAGTAAGGCCATATGTGAATTATATCATCTGGATCAAAGATTGCCTGTTGAGGCAGATACCTGAAACCATGTTCAGGAAATAAAAAGTCAAACAAGTGAAAAGCTCAGTGTAAATTAGATTTATTTTTTCAATGATTAAGGTGGTTTCAATGATTAACAGAGTCCACAAGTGTACTAAACCAGATGTAGATCAAGTAATCACTATGGTGAAGAAAAAGAATGTCACTGAACTTTGGTAGAATAGTTCTGTTCCTTAGTTTCCGTGCTTCCCGTGCAATTTGTCATATGGCTTCTGACATCACTATTTTCATATTCAGGCATGGCAGGGTTCACAGCTTATATTGGATTTCATGAGATCAGCTCGCCAAAGAAAGGGGAATATGTCTTTGTCTCTGCTGCATCAGGTGCCGTTGGACAGCTTGTTGGGCAGCTTGCCAAATTAATGGGCTGTTACGTGGTTGGAAGTGCTGGTTCTGATGAAAAGGTTTGTAAGACTGTGACTTGGGTTCTCAAATTTTGGATAAGAAGAATTTCTGAAACACATAAGAAATACAAAAAATTGATCAGGCATGAGGTTAGAACCTGCACATAAAAATTGATAAGAGGAATTTTTAACAGAGTACACCTATTAGTTGTTTACTTGAGGTTTCATGTATTGGATTCAGTTTACCCAAATTTTGTTTTTCAGAATATAGATAATGGGAGTGTCTCTGGGAGCACTTCACATCAAATTTCCTTAGATCCCTTTTCACCTGCAATTTATTATGCAAACAACCTCAGGGGCTTAGATATTGAAAAATGCTACAATTTTGTAGGTCCCCAATCCCTATTAGAAGAATGCACCATCGATAACCTGAAATGTTTCACAGTGGATGTGTTCTTTTTCTGTTTTCTTATGACTAACATGAGGTCGAAGAGGTATAATGGATATGATTGTGGTTGCAGAGAAGAAAATTGTACATATTCAGCTTTAGTGAAACAAAGCACTAGTCCTGAGAGATTTTGTGTTATCGTATGCATATTACTCATGCCTCTTCTGTTTAAGCATCACTCAATTTCTTTTTTGGCACTACAGTCCTGAGAGAGATTTTGTGTTCTCATTGCATTTTACCTATGCCTCTTCTGTTTAAGATTGCTCAACTTCCTTTTTGGCACTGTCTACTCAGGTTAACTTATTGAAGAACAAGTTTGGTTTTGATGAGGCTTTTAATTATAAGAAGGAGCCAGACTTGAGTGCAGCTTTAAAGAGGTTGGTTGCTTCTTCTTTTTTTAACTGACTTTTTTTTTTTTTTTTATCTCGAGAGAACTGATGGTTTATGAAACTAGCGTTCTGCATCCAGCCTTAAACTCTTAGTGATGCATGGAATTACATGACACAGACAACTGAGACAAGTATGTGGCATGGGTCTCGCCTGTGTATGATATGCATCTTAGCTTCAATTCCAACTGTCCTGATTTCTGAAAATCTCTGCAATGGAATTTGTGATGATCCGTGATTGGCGGGCGCTTTTATGTAGGATGTTTGCATAATGCAGGTCCATCCATGGTCTAGTTATTGTAGTTTGGAGAACATGGAGTTGCCTTCAAATTATTTGGACTGTCATATACCCTGGTTGTGGAGATTTCTTCTCTATATATTGAACCAAAGAGAATCTGTTGTTATAATAATATAAATAGTGGCAAGCTGGTATTAGATAGATAGCTCTCTCCCCTGAGTATAGTTTGTTCGGTCATTTAATTTTACAGTGTGAACCATATATGCTCCATTGAAGCAAGGTGAAGAAGGGCACCAACAATTTCTTTCTGACATCAATCTAACGAAGTCTTTCTTTTCAGGTTGTTCCCTGAAGGTATCGATATCTACTTCGAGAATGTTGGTGGTCCGATGCTGGACGCTGTTCTTATCAACATGAGGACCCATGGTCGGATTGCAGTGTGTGGAATGATTTCTCAATACAATCTTGAGAAACCTGAGGGTGTGCACAACTTATTCTACCTCGTCGCAAAGCGCATCAGAATGGAAGGGTTCCTGGTTTTGGATTTTTTGCATAAATATCATCAGTTTGAGGAGATCATTGCCCGGTATATAAAGGATGGGAAGATCACTTATGTGGAGGATAAAGCTGAAGGACTCGAGAATGCTCCAGCAGCACTGGTGGGGCTCTTTGCAGGCCGCAATGTTGGTAAACAGTTGGTTGTAGTTTCTCATGAATGAACAGCTGTGTGAGCATCAGACTACTTCTGTAAACCTTCCCAAAAAATAACCATCTGCTCTTGTCGAGTAGATTGTATTGTGCCTCTATGAAGGACTGAATTTTTACTTGCACAATTGCTATGATGTCATATTTTGTTTGAGAAGCTGTTTTTGAGGTTTTTCGTTTAGAAAGACATTTTTGGGGTAAATGTTGCTGCTCATTCTACTGGGTGTGAATTTGGCTGGATATTTGCAGGCTGGTCTGATCTTGTAACAACCCAAGATCTCACCCAAAGTGGCTAGCCGGAAGGAATTATTTGGATTTTTTGATCCCGTATAAGTACCCAAGATTAAGCCGGCTATAGGCCGAGCTTACTCTGATACCATTATAACAATTTCGGACCTCACCCAAAATAGCTAGCCGGAAGGTATTATTTGGGTTTCTTGATTTTGTATAAGTATTCAAGATCTACCCAATAAATAATCGATGTGGAACTAAACACACACTCACACGGATGCTCACAAGTCTAGTTTGTGATAATTATTCTTTTGAACGTGCTTTTATAAATAGTCCCATCTTCAATGAATGCCCCTTTTGATCCTTTTCGCGAAAAGTGCACCAACAAAAAGTACTGGTTAAAATCAGCATAAAATGCCATTGTTTCTCCTATGAAAGATCAGGGATTCTTTGGCTAAAAGTCAAGAGCTTACGGAAATCAACCTCTTATCGTGAAGATAGGAATTCATGGAGATTAAGCCGATGATGTAGATAAGAGCCACGTAAAACTCTCACACTTGGATGATGAATAACTGAAATGAGATATCCTCATTTAATACTCTTCTCATTGGTATTTGAGAACAATTTCACGAAGAGTTTTCTGATAGGCATCAATCAATACCAGTGATAATGAAACTAGGAGTCTAGCCAACCTTCTATATTGCAATCCCGGCTCCTTTCCCTGCATATATTTCGGTCTCCCTTGTGAGCGATCTTTGTGAACAGCAGTGGCTTCCTCTCAAATAAATGATTAAAAACAGGATGGGATTCTTCTCGAGCGGCGACCGCGGCCTTAGCCGTGGACCTCGGGACGGGGGGGAGCAGACGAGGCATGGGTTTCGCGGGGCAAAGGAGAAGGAGAAGGGGAGGGAGGAAAATGGGGAGTGGAGGGAGAGGAGGCGGCGATGAAGGGCGGCTTAGGATTTGGAGATTAGAGGGAGGGAGGAAGCGAGGAGGACGGACATTGTCAGGTCTTCTCCTCCAGCACCATCGCCTCTTCTTCCTCCTCCCCCCAGGTCGAGTACTTCTCCCGCACCTCCGTTCCCTTTCTCTCCTCTCACCTGCCTCCTCTTCCTCGGCCGCCAAATTCATATTGTAAATAAATTCATAAATAAATTCATAAATCATTCTCCTATCATTTAGATATTCATATTAAGATCATTTTATATTTTGGACATATATTTATAATCAACAGAGTATAATATTTTTTATGCTAACTTTATACTAGTTGGCAGCGCCTAGGACTGTCAACGGGCCGAACTGCTCGGGCTCGGCTCGGGCCCAGCTCGGTAAAAGCCTGATTCGAGCTTAACTCGTTAGTCAAACGAGCCCGAGCCCGAGCTCGGGCCCGAGCAGCTCGCGAGCCCAAACAAGCCCAAATGAGGGCTCAGTCCAATTAACAATTTAGTTGGGTCCCAATTAAACTTGGACTCAACCCAATTAAATTTTATTTGGCTTAATCAATTTAAATCCCAATTTGATTGAACCCAGTTGGATTTAAATCAGACCCAACCCGAGCTAATCCAAATCCATTAAATTTCTTCAAATCGAATTGGATTGGTTCGAGTTCGGACTCAGCCTGTTAACCCGAACCCAATCCGTTAACCCTTCCCTTCACCTCCTCTTTCTTTTTCTTTTTTTATCTTCTCCTTTCTTCTCGATTTCTTCAGAAGATTCCAGCACCAGCGACTCAGTGAGGCCCCTCCCCCTCTTTCTTCTCCGTTTCTCCCCCTCCCTTTTCCTCTCTATGCCGACTCCTCCGGACCTCCACCGGTGACACTGCGACAGAGGAGGGGATGAGAAGCCCTCCTCCACCGGCGAATCAGGGGAGGAACCGAGGAGCCCCTCGCACAGGAGGGTCGGGCCACGACCGTCGGCGCTCGCGGCTGTGCGCGCAACGCCCTCGGTAGTGCCTGCGGCCGACACCCGTGCCGGCGGTGCTCGCGGCCGAAGCCGGCGGCCGCCGCACGTGATGAGGTGAGTCGACTCTTCTCTCTCTTTTTTCTTTCTTTCTTTCCTTCTTTCTTCTCTTCTTCTTCTTTTCTTTCTTTCTTTCTTTCTTTCCTTCGTTCTTCTCTCCAACGACGAATCGAGCTCGGCTGCTCGTTCTTCTCTCCGATAGGGATGACGATGAACCGAGCTCGGTTGCTCATTCTTCTCTCCGACAGGAATGGGGATGGGGTGGGCTTGGGCTTGGGCTCGCGCTCGGGCTCGGGCAAACGAGCTTTACGAGTTCAAGCCCGAGCCAGACTATACCAAGCAAGCTTGAGCCCGAGCCCAATACAGGGCTCGGTACCGAGCTTGAGCCCGAGCATGAGCCTGAGAATTTGTGAAACGAACCGAGCCGAGCCTGCGGAGGCTCGGGCTCGGCTCGGCTCGTTAACAGCCCTAGCAGGGCCTGTGTTTCTACAGATAATAGTTTTGGGTGTCGATCTTCTCCAATTCTACGGGATATATGTACTTATTTCAGCTTTCGAAATATTTATTTTTTTTTCTTAAAACATACGCATAATTAAATGAAAAATTACTAAATTGCATGATCAAATTTATATTTCATAAATATGTTATTTTCATTAAAACCACTCGTAAAACGCTTTTCATGACAAAGCAAAATTTTCATAATATATGTTGATCTATAATTGTAAGAATAATATGATATCTTCACTAACAAACCATATGCATGAAAAATATGATAATTTGAAAATAATAAGGAGTGTAAAATTTACTTACCTCTTCCACCTTAAACCATCAAACTTTATTAGATTAATCTGTTAAACATATTTAAAATATTAAAGGCAAAATTAATTCCTATCACATGACTTAGTCTTAAAATAACAAGAGAAAAGGATGTTTGACCATGTGTGCGAAGGTTCCGGACGGATCAGATTTAAGCGATTTGATCAATAAATCATGGGCACAGACACGATCAGAGCCAAAATTGTTCAAAGGGATTCAGTATCAGTGGGTTTTAAAGAACTCCATGGGCTCGTTTGGTTCGCGAAAAAAGAAGGGGGAAAGTGTGGTCAACGAAAAAGTAATGAGATGCCTCTTGTTTGGTTGGAGTTTTCAAAGGAGAGAGACGGGACAGTTGTATTTCCATGAAAATATGATTCCCACATTTCATGGGAAAGTCTTTCCCATGAGAAATATGGAAAAGTTACTTTTCCATGAGGCGGAAATCACTCTATTTTTATTTTTTTCCAAAAAGATCTTTCAGCATTAAAGAAGCATTAAAGAGGCATTAAAGACCTAATTTTTATTAAGGGTATAATAGGAATTATACATAACTTTCTCAGAAAAGTGAATAGTCAACCAAACATAAATACTTTGAAAATCTGTCACTTTTCCATTGTCATCCAAACATGTCAAAAGTACTTTTCTAGACATTCTCTTTCTAGGAATCTGCTTCTCATGAATCATATTCCTTGGAAGAAAAATGCTTTCCGCGAACCAAACGAGCCCTATAAGGCTAGAGCAAACGATCCAGTAGGCTGTCCGAGCACCAAGGCGATTCAGAACTTCTTTGCAGAGGCCAACCCGGGTTCATAAAACAGGAAGATGGGACTTGATACTTGGATCTATGGGTCTTCATAGAAAGAGAAAGAGGGAGAGTAGAGAGAAACTAAAAAGAAAGAGGAAAGAGAGGTTGGGATCGTCAAGGGTCATGTTAGGGGACTTGGTAGGCAGCTAGAGATGGTGAACAACCGACGGCCAAAGTGGACCAGATCGAGTTTGGTGAGTCTTCTGAATATTGGTAGTAGCCAAACTAGTCTACATCGAGTCCGGTGATCCTTCTGAATTAGATCTTTCCTTGTTTAGAGGATTTAGCTAATGCTAAATCAGAACTAAAGATGAAAAAATACTTGTTTTTCTACCTGACGGCTGAACTACTTGGTTTTGCTCAAACATAGAGTTATTAGTGCTTGTATTGAAGGTGCAGCCAATCGAGACACGATCTAAGTTAGGCTATCTTCTTCTTTAGTTGTGCGAGACATTCCATCATCTCATCATTCGTCGAGGTAGAAGTAGCATCCATAGTCGCCTTTGTCCTTCAATATACTTCAAGCACGGATAACCCTTCTCCTAATTGCTTGTACTGCTCATGCATCTAGACTGTGTACTAAGGCTCCCATAGATGTAGAGGACTGAAGCTTTGATACCAACTTGATCTGATGAGATCAAGTTAAAATTCCTCCATATAAGAGCATAGCTCTGATACCAACTTGATTTGATCGGATCAAGTTGGAATTCCACCATGTATGAGCATGGCTCTGATACTAACTTGATCCGATCGGAGAGAAGAAAGATTTTTTTCAACCTGCTCAATTCGAATCTCTCAAAAGAAAACTAAAAGAAGATGGAGAAATCTCAAAAGTATGGCTTTAAGTCCCGTGTCTTTCATTAATCCTTTCTACCTCTTAAACTGAGGTATATAGTCCCTATTTATAATATTAGTGAGATTCCCCTTTTCACAATTTGGGTTGAATTTTTCGACTAGTTTGAATAGAACTAGATACTCATAGTAGCCAAAGTATTCTCTATCGAGTTTGGTGATCATTCTGAATACTCGTAGTAGCCAAACTTGTCCACATCGAGTCCAGTGATCCTCCTGAATTACAGGCCCCAAGCTCAAATTCTATATGGTCCTTTGGAGGCTTCTTATCCCCCATAAAATTGGCTACAACTCCAGCCCAAAACACTCATGTTACTGGGCTAGAGCTTTGAGATGGAAAATCATTTTCTGTGAAAAAAACTAAAAACTGCTTCAACTGATTGAATTGGGTAATTTCAGAATCTACTTAAATTCAACAAACCCATAGACTTAAGCTGGATTCATGCTCAATGAATAAGAATTTGAACTCTAAAGGGTTTTCTTGGACCATGTTAGGATTGCTGCTGGTTCAGATTCAAGTCAGACTCAATATCTTTAAAACCAAAAGGAATTAAGACCTCATTAATGCCGATAGGAAGATTGTATAAACATTTTTGCCTTTAGATGAAGCATATTTTTTTTTAAAAAAATGATATCAACCAATAAGAGAGCAGTAATGCACAGAATAGGATTGGAGACAACCCACCCCAAGCAGGCCCAATGGGCTGCTCATCCTAACCTTCGAGATGCAAATAGACTACATACCCTACCTTGTGGGCAAATTATATCTTGCACCGCATGCACCAATATAGCCATGCACCACACCGATCATTTTCGTATGATGAATGAGGCCTACGGAAATGAAACGACCCGATTGGCATGGTGCACAGCCATGGTGTATGATATAATTTCTCCTTATCGTGTAAGTAGCTACTTGGGATATAACTTTTCTATCTCATTGTCTCTATGTGATGAAGCTGGATAAGGGTTGAGGGTTCCATGCTTCTCACACAATAAGCAAGAGCTATCTATTGTCATGCCTTCTGACATCATTTTCTTCGGCCCCCCGGCCGCTATCTATTTCTTAAATGGGTGACCATCTTTTTTTTTTTTTTTTGCTAAAACAGATGTTTCATACAAAGCGGGTACGAATACACCCAGACGAATCTGCAAACAAAATGTCCCGGAATGCACCAGGCAAGTCATCCTCACCAACCCATAGGGTGTCTCCCGAGTGGCTAGCAACATATGCCGCCACCCAGTCCGCGGCCCTGTTGGCCTCCCGATATATATGCATAACCCGAAAGGTGATCCCCTCCCCCACCATCGACCCTATATCACGGAGCAAAGGATGCACTCCTTCTCCATCACCGTGAGGGCCCTGCTGGGCCCAGCTGATCACCGTGGACAAGTTGCCCTCCAGGAGGATAGAGCTCGCCCGAAGCACTCGTCGCGCATGTCGCAATCCCAGCCAAGCCGCTCGCAGCTCTGCCCCTGGGACCGAGGTATCGAAGATCTGACAACCCCCGACTGCCACCATGGTAGAGCTCGGTCCCCTGATAACAAAACCTGCCCCTCCTCTCCTGCCTCCATCCAGGACCGAACCATCAAAATTGACCTTGAGGAAACTCAGGGGTGGGGGCTCCCAGGTGAAAAACACCGTGTGAGAAGCTGCCAAAGCAGCATGGGGGCCCCAGGTGTCCCGAGCTATCAAAGATCTATCATCCAACCCTACATGAAGGAGCTCTGCTGCCTGTGTCCGAACCCGCTCCATCACAAACAGTGGGGACGGACGGAGCTCGCCAAAAACTCGGACGTTCCTGGCCAGCCATACCTGGTACACTGTGCAGGACGCTCAAATAGCCACAAAGCGCATCTGAGGGGATCTAGATCACCGCCGAACCTCCTCCAAAAAGCAGTCCCTCCGGCTCCAGGCACTCTCCGGGATCCCGGACAGCCTCCAAGTCCACCTCGCCCAAACACACTGGAATAGTGCATGATCCACTGACTCGTCCACCTCACAAGACAGGCACACAGAGGGGATGCTAACACCACGTCGGCTCAGTGCCCAGCTCGTCGGCAGACGGTCCCAAGCCACCTTCCAGAGGAAAAGTGCAACCCTCTGGTGTAGCCCAAATCTCCAGACCCAGCCACAGTCCCTGCCCAGCTCTGACCCCTGCTGGAGAACCCGAGAGACATCACCCACTCTAACTCTGGCTCTACAAGTGGTGCTCCATACCCTGACATCTGGCCCTGCTGATCCCGGGACAGGAAGAGCCTGTACTCGCTCGGCTAAGTGCTTCCCAAATAACTAGCCCAGTCTATCCTATGGGTGACCATCTTTGCAAGTGGCCGCAGTGCCACAAACAATTATATATATATATATATATATATATATATATATATATATATATATATATATATATATATATATATATATATATATATATATATATATATATATATATATGACTATCTATTATGATTCTGCGGTAAAGGCTTACGCATTCTCTACGACGAGGTTTATAGTCACATTCCGCAATGGCAGCAGCAGTGTCATGAGAAAATATATTATGGAACCAGATAGCCGAGAGGATACTTTACCTCCTGAAAACCGATGAAGTGGCGTCGCATTCGTCAAAGGGCCACAGGAATGTACACCGGGCAATTGAATTAAATTGAAGGATAACAGGAGGCGAGACTTGGATGGTGGTAGACCCCTGAGATCATGTATATTAACCTAAACAACTTGCAACATGATAATTAGTATTCTGAGTTAGCTTCATAAGAATCATATATAATTGGTGTTCTTAGCCTTTGTTTTCAGCATCAATTAATGTTGTTTCTCTCGGCCTTTCTATGTCGAGAGTTCTCGTAAAAAACCTGGCTGATGATTCTTGGAACCTTCAAGGCCAAGTTGAGAGGGGCTACTTGGTGGAATTTCATGGCAAAGTTCTTTCTTTGGATTGGATCTTTCAAAGAAGGTGTAAGAGCTAGGAAGTATGCACGGAGAATTGCATATATGTCCCTCATGGTGGTGATTACAGTTTGGAAAGGACCAAATCACTTCGTTTTGCTCAGCCATCAACCAAAATACTGCAGAATAGATGGGAAGTTGAGAGTCAAGTTTGGCTGAAGTTCTTTACTCAAGAAAGTTTTAAATTTTTTTCTATTTTTTTTTTAATTTTTTTTGCATGAATACCCTCCTAAATATCGAATTTTATATGGATATCCTCTCAAAATTAATATTTACATATATACCCTCGTAAAACATTTATTTTGTTATTCTGCCTTTTTTATCTTTGTTTTTGCATATGTACCCATGCCATCTAACGTCGTTAAAAAATTAATGGTTTTAAATTAAAATGGCTAAAATATGTTTAATGAGTAGATGTGCAAATACAAATATTTATAAAGCGATCTCGATAAAAAAAAATAATTTTAATTTTTTATTTTTAATTAAAATAAATATGGTTTTTATTTAATGGTGTTAGAAAAAAATGGTGTATTAGAGATATTTATGCAAAAGCAGTGTTTGATAAGAATATAGAAATAAATATAAATTTAAGAGAGTATTCATGCAAATTTGGACTTTAAGAAAAATATTTGTGCTAAGAAAAACTCTATTTTTTTTCTTCTTACCATATGTTGGTGGAAAAATGGACCACCCCACAAATGTAATTATAGCACCCAAATCCATCAGCAAGCTCGAGCTCATCCTAAGTGATCGAACTCTTCCGCTCTCGAGCTCATCCTAAGTGATCGGGCTCTTCCGCCCTCGAGCTCATCCTAAGTGATCGGGCTCTTCCGCCCTCGAGCTCATCCTAAGTGATCGGGCTCTTCCGCCCTCGAGCTCATCCTAAGTGATCGGGCTCTTCCGCTCTCGAGCTCATAGACCAGAGAGCCGAGACCAGAGAGCCGAGACCAGAGGGCCGAGACCAGAGAGCCGAGACCAGAAGGCCGAGACCAGAGAGCCGAGACCAGAAGGCCGAGACCAGAGAGCCGAGACCAGAAGGCCGAGACCAGAAGGCCGAGACCAGAGAGCCGAGACCAGAAGGCCGAGACCAGAAGGCCGAGACCAGAGAGCCGAGACCAGAGAGCCGAGACCAGAAGGCCGAGACCAGAAGGCCGAGCACAGCAGGCCGAGCCCATGCCTTAGCCAAATATCCAATTTCCACCTAACCCTCTAAGGGACCTGACAACTCCACTATAACCTGCCACTATCTCCAAGCCATCAAGGCATAAGATCTTCGCAGGTATTCGGCACGACCTGCCATTAATGCACGAGACTCTCTCAAGTCTCCGATGCACTCAGTCATTTAATGAACACGGCCCAAGACGATCTCCGGATCACTGAACCATCAGAACGTATGGCTCTCCCTGACCGCCGGTTCATTCGGTAATAAATGCACTTACCATCCACGGACCCCAGGCCCACCACAGCCGGCGGTTCAACCACTCCAACAGGTCCGATCGACCGTGACAACTCCCTGATTCCGGTCTGATCCGGTCCCGTTCTCCATTACGCCATTAATGGGCCAAATCGTGCCCAATTATTACAAAACAGGACAAACCTCCTGTCACCTCCCAGGTAACAAAAATCCTCCTATAAAAGGAAACCTGGGGGGAAAAGGGAGGGGGGACCAAAAACAAGAGGACAACAAAAACGGAAACAAATCCCCGGGACTGAACCCGCCGGGAAGCACAGACACAATTGAGGACATCATCCTCTTCGTCTTCTTTATCTTATCCAAATGTTCTTGCTGTCTTCTCCACATACTCTCTTCCCTGCTCTCTCCACATATCTGTCCCCTCTGACTTAGGCATCGGAGGGCCGGCGCCGGGGAGCCCGGCCACCGGTTTTCCTTGCAGGACTTGCACACCCCCCCGCAGCGGAGGACGCAGCCGGCCGGCGCACCGCCGTCCGCCCCCTGCAGCAGCGGAGCTCCTCCTTCCCCGGCTTCACGGCGGCCCCCGGGTCCAATTTCCAGCAACAGTTGGCGCTAGAGGAAGGGACCGAGTTCGCTGCCATGAAGCTAAGAAGCAAAGGGGCTTCCAATGCCTCTCAACGACCTCCACCTAGTCCGGAGCGTTCCGTCCGGAACTCATCACCTCCGACCGAGTCAGTTCATCAAGTTCGGCCGGAGCAGTTCGATGCCCTGGTACAACAAGTGCAGGCCCTGGCTACCGCTGTCCAAAGCCTGCAACCCAGGGGCATCCCAATGGCACCGCCTCCTCCAGCTCCAGTTCAACCGGAGCCCCCTACAAGCGGGTTTCCCCTTCGAGTATCATGCTCCAAGTCCCAAACGCTCAGTCCAAAATTCACCATCAAGATCTCCGGTAGATCAAGTTCCACAAGTCCAACTCGAGCACTTCGATGCGCTTGTGCAGCAAGTCCAAGCGCTAGCTATTTGCAGCCCAAAGCCTGCAACAAGTGGAGGCCCCTCCTGTGCCGCCTCCACGGAATCATGTGAAGCAGAGGAAGAAACTTTCTCCTGACTCCCGAGCCATCTCGAATCAGGCATGGCTCCTGCTGCAACGATGTATGTGGGGGCAACCAGTGAGAAGTAGTAGTCCAAGTCTCACGTCAACGAGTTGGGGGGAAAGAGAAATAAAAGCTGAGGTCTGGAGAAGGAAAGTTATGGAGCTTTAAAATGGGATTGTAAGCCTCTGTGACAAAGGGTACAGCCCCATTAAATCCCATTATCCTTCCAAGTCTTCTGTCTGCCGGCAGCAAGCAAGAAACCAGCATGTACTCCCTCCTTACGGGCGTAAGTCCTTGGGACGGCGCCCGCGACATTGCTCCCCTTTCAGAGCGTCGCCATCACTGAAGCCCCCGCCGAGCTCATGCAGACCGAGCTCAGAAACCCGAGCGCAAAACACCTAAAAAATCAAGCCAAAGAAGGCCGGTGCCGAACCAAGTCCTGAGGGACTTCGAAGCTCGAGAGCTATCAAAATATCTCCAAAAGGTACAGGACGCCACTTTGGCTTCAAATAAATTCAATATTTTATCTATTTTCAGGTTAGCCAACGAGCTCGGCTCGTGCTCCTACCCTGACCACGGTCAGGATGCCCCGAGACGTCGGGATGCCTCGATCCGTCGGGATGACCCGAGACGTCGGGATGCCCCGGCTATAGGGACGCCCGAGACGTCGGGATATGAGTTAGCGGTCCTCTCTGACTGGACGAGCTCGGCTCGTGCTCCATCGGCTATGAGTTAGCGGTCCTCTCTGACCGGACGAGCTCGGCTCGTGCTCCATCGGCCATGAGTTAGCGGTCCTCTCTGACCGGAAGAGCTCGGCTCGTGCTCCATCGGCTTCCACCGTCGAGCTCGGCTCGTGCTCCCCGAATATGAGTTAGCGGTCCTCTCTGACCGGACGAGCTCGGCTCGTGCTCCATCGGATATGAGTTAGCGGTCCCATCTGACCGGACGAGCTCGGCTCGTGCTCCATCGGCTTCCACTGTCGAGCTCGGCTCGTGCTCCCCGAATATGAGTTAGCGGTCCTCTCTGACCGGACGAGCTCGGCTCGTGCTCCATCGGATATGAGTTAGCGGTCCTCTCTGACCGGACGAGCTCGGCTCGTGCTCCATCGGCTATGAGTTAGCGGTCCTCTCTGACCGGACGAGCTCGGCTCGCGCTCCATCGTCTTCAGCCAACGAGCTCAGCCCGCTCTTCTATTTTTGGATCTCTGCCGACGTCCCCAAAGAACGGAGTCCGAGTAGAGAAGCGTCTTCAGTCGCCTCGGCGCAAGGACGCACACGGTACAAGGTACCCATTCATTTAATGTCTTTACATTATTTTATTCTTGGACTTTTCTCTGCCGACGTCCCCAAAGAACGGAGTCCGAGCAGAGAAGCGTCTTCAGTCGCCTCGGCGCAAGGACGCACACGGTACAAGGTACCCATTCATTTAATGTCTTTACATTCTCATTTATCTTTACTTGGATTCTTCTCTGCCGACGTCCCCAAAGAACGGACTCCGAGCAGAAAAAGCGTCTTCAGTCGCCTTGGTGTAAGAACGCTCACAGCACCAGGACGATCGATGACTGAACTACTTCCTTCGCCCGAGCCAAAAAGCAGCTCGGACTCGGAAGTCGGGGGGTAGTGTTGGTGGGAAAATGGACCACCCCACAAATGTAATTATAGCACCCAAATCCATCAGCAAGCTCGAGCTCATCCTAAGAGATCGGGCTCTTCCGCTCTCGAGCTCATCCTAAGTGATCGGGCTCTTCCGCTCTCGAGCTCATCCTAAGTGATCGGGCTCTTCCGCTCTCGAGCTCATCCTAAGTGATCGGGCTCTTCCGCTCTCGAGCTCATCCTAAGTGATCGGGCTCTTCCGCTCTCGAGCTCATAGACCAGAGAGCCGAGACCAGAGAGCCGAGACCAGAAGGCCGAGACCAGAGAGCCGAGACCAGAAGGCCGAGACCAGAGAGCCGAGACCAGAAGGCCGAGACCAGAAGGCCGAGACCAGAGAGCCGAGACCAGAAGGCCGAGACCAGAAGGCCGAGACCAGAGAGCCGAGACCAGAAGGCCGAGACCAGAAGGCCGAGCACAGCAGGCCGAGCCCATGCCTTAGCCAAATATCCAATTTCCACCTAACCCTCTAAGGGACCTGACAACTCCACTATAACCTGCCACTATCTCTAAGCCATCAAGGCATAAGATCTTCGCAGGTATTCGGCACGACCTGCCATTAATGCACGAGACTCTCTCAAGTCTCCGATGCACTCAGTCATTTAATGAACACGGCCCAAGACGATCTCCGGATCACTGAACCATCAGAATGTATGGCTCTCCCTGACCGCCGGTTCATTCGGTAATAAATGCACTTACCATCCACGGACCCCAGGCCCACCACAGCCGGCGGTTCAACCACTCCAACAGGTCCGATCGACCGTGACAACTCCCTGATTCCGGTCTGATCCGGTCCCGTTCTCCATTACGCCATTAATGGGCCAAATCGTGCCCAATTATTACAAAATAGGACAAACCTCCTGTCACCTCCCAGGTAACAAAAATCCTCCTATAAAAGGAAACCTGGGGGGAAAAGGGAGGGGGGACCAAAAACAAGAGGACAACAAAAACGAAAACAGATCCCCGGGACTGAACCCGCCGGGAAGCACAGACACAATTGAGGACATCATCCTCTTCGTCTTCTTTATCTTATCCAAATGTTCTTGCTGTCTTCTCCACATACTCTCTTCCCTGCTCTCTCCACATACTTGCCCCCTCTGACTTAGGCATCGGAGGGCCGGCGCCGGGGAGCCCGGCCACCGGTTTTCCTTGCAGGACTTGCACACTCCCCCGCAGCGGAGGACGCAGCCGGCCGGCGCACCGCCGTCCGCCCCCTGCAGCAGCGGAGCTCCTCCTGTCCTGGCTTCACGGCGGCCCCCGGGTCCAATTTCCAGCAACACCATACAGATAGTTTCAAAGTTCGTTCGTCCCCATTCTATTGTAGGGTGGTCATGATCCGTCTCCATTCTAATTTAACATGACGCTAAAAGCTGGACTTTAGACAAAAAAAAAGACAACGATTAATTCTTGCAAAAAAAATTGATGCTTGGACGACGCGTAAACCTGTGCCGTCCGGGCGTTGCCCTCTAAGCGTCGTGAGAATTGACAAACCCTACGGTCCACTCCATCGACAAGGTAGCCTCGCTATTTTCATACCATCAAAAAAAAAAAATTCATGTTAATTTACTGCAATCATTCAATAGTTATAATAAATATTGTATATTCTATGATTTTTATTGCTAAACTTTTAATTACTATAGTAAAGGCTATTTATAACGGCATTATAACCAATTAAAAATTATTTCTTTCTCTAGATGATATTATTTTTTTAAGAAAAAATTGCACCCAACCTGACTTTTAAAAAATTTCTTTTTCCATAAAATAATAAACGCATATAATTGCTACTTTTATTTTTTTTTGGAAAGCTTACTTGCCTGAAACGCCTAAAAACCTGGGAGAAAGTTTGTACTTTATTTTTCCTCTCCGTCTTTTTGCATTTCTAGAGCCTTCTACGTGGAGTACTTAATAGCACGATCCTCGTCCATAGGCCTTCTCTAAAGGCCGAAAAGGGGGAGAGAGAGCGCGATGGCGGAGGTGAGGGCGAAGGCGAACAAGAAGGTTGTGTTGAAGGACTTCATAACGGCGGGTTTCCCCAAGGAGAGCGACATGGAGGTCGTGACGACGGACACCGTCCGATTGAAGGTCCCCGAGGGATCGAAGGCGGTGCTGCTCGAGAACCTGTACCTCTCCTGCGACCCTTATATGCGGTCGCGTATGAGCAAGCACGACGAGCCCTCCTACGTCCCCGACTTCGTCCCTGGCTCGGTATACCATATAAATATATGATATAATAAGAACCCTCTCTCTCACACACAGTTTTTTTTTTTTTTCCTACAACTTATTTCTTTTTTTTTTTTGCTTGCTTGTATCATGATTAGATAGGATGTGACAGATGTATCTATATTTTTTAAAAAAATTAGTCAGATTTTTTTATTGTTTTTAGTAGATGAGGCAGAGGCAAGGTTCGAACTCTAATATCATGTGAAAATTATTATTTATCTCAAAAACTTAAGTTGATAGTATAAAATAAATTTATTTATATATTTTATATTTTTTACATGAAGTAGTATCCGGACAACTTTGTGGTGCAGTTTTGCTTAAATTAGATGTAACGATTAGGATTATGAGGCTTTGCTTACGATTACCACACGCACTGACTCGTTCTATTGTACAGTAGCTGAGAAAAAGCACAACTGAATATGTTATTTGAACAAGAAATGGAAAGAGAGCGCTGGGTAGAGAAGTTTATAGCAAGAAATGGGAAGAGAGCGCTGGGTAGAGAAGTTTATAGGAAAATGAGTGTGAATCATGATCACAAAACTACCGAGAATTTGATGGTTCTTTTCAGTCCTTCTTTGTTCTTGTGGATTTGTTTGCTACGTGTCGTCCTGGGGGAAGGGAGTGTGTGTATGTGTATGTGTGTGTGTTTTCCCTTCTGCAATAAAACGTATTTTAAGCACGTCTTTAGGTGTTCTTACGATCGTTTTAATTCATTGAGAAATGCTATGTTGTAGCCCAATGGTCGATCCGTCCGAAAGTTGGACTGCTTTGATCTGGATGCGGCAATACTTGTTTTGGTATAAAGTTTACTTGTATTTGGGAGTGAGAAATGTGTGTAGGGTTCAAAAGAGGCTGCAGAGCTGGAAGAAAGCAAGTAGTGTCCGCATCCCTTTTCATCAGGATTGGTTAATGTCTAACAGTGCAGATTCTGTCATTCTATTGATTAGATGCCAGTTTTTGGCATTCAGTGGTTTGATAGAGCACTCAGGGAGTCATAAACTTGAGAAAGATAGGTTGTCATGTATCCAAGAGTGGGTTTCCTTTTCTTTTTGGAGTTG
Source organism: Phoenix dactylifera (assembly GCF_009389715.1). Classification (NCBI taxonomy): domain Eukaryota; kingdom Viridiplantae; phylum Streptophyta; class Magnoliopsida; order Arecales; family Arecaceae; genus Phoenix; species Phoenix dactylifera. Next base: position 78,096 of record NW_024068651.1, read on the forward strand.
CCATGTTGCACGTTTGATGGCAAAGCATGAGATGATCCGTTGAAAAATATTGGAAGAATATTGGAAGAATGAATGAGAGAGACAATAGGATCGATGGGAAACTATGGTGGAATGGTTAGGAAAATCATAGATATAAGGCTAAAATAGCAAATCAAGAGAGGAAAAACATGTCAGTAGTAAATTTATGTGGAAGGAGATATATAATTTGAAAAGCAATGGTTAGAACTTCATCTTTATCATTGTAGAAATAATACATATGGATCCTACATTGCGTTAAAGAGTCATATTCTGTGTAATTCATGTTTGCTACATCATTAGAGCTCAAATAGTAGCTAGTATTTGTGAACTTGTTGAAGTAAAAGGCCATCCATTTCCCCAATCAAGCTAAAGCTGTTTCAGACAATATTACCATCATGGAACTTCTACTTATGCGGGCTTACCTTTTAAGGTTCCCTATTTCTCCATGTTCATCTTTTTTCTTCTTTCGTTGTACAGGTCATATCTGGGTATGGTGTGGGTAAAGTGGTGGATTCTAGCCATCCAGATTTCAAGATAGGTGACTTTGTGTGGGGCATGACTGGATGGGAAGAGTATAGCCTCATCACAGAAACAGAGAGGCTTTTCAAGATCAGATACACTGATGTACCCCTTTCCTATTACACTGGCCTTCTTGGTAAGTTGTTTGTTCAGCAAAATGGATACAAATCTGGTATTCGCCATCCGAATATATTGAGAACATAACCATTAAAAAGTAGTCGTTCTTTGATATCGTTATATGTTACTTTAAGGTTCTTCTGATTTGACAGTTGTATTACATGATTGTTTAACAACTGTGGTTGTAGATCTTGCAGCAATGGCAAAATGATACTGAAAATCACTAACATCTAACATGGCATGCATGGAATATTAATGTTTTTTTTTTTTTTTGATTTCCTTTGGTATTACCTATTACTGATAATGGAAATGTTCAGGGATAAGTAAGGCCATATGTGAATTGTATCATCTGGATCAAGGATTGCCTGTTGAGGCAGATACCTGAAACCATGTTCAGAAAAAAAAAAAAAGTCAAACAAGTGAAGCTCAGTGTAAATTAGATCTATTTTTTCAATGATTATTTATCAGCTTTGTGCATCAAGCTAAGAGAGTCGACAAGTGTACTAAACCTGACCTAGATCGAGTAATTACTATGGTGAAGAAAAAGAATGTCACTGAACTTTGGTAGAATAGTTCTGTTCCTTAGTTTCCATGCTTCTCTTACAATTTGTCATATGGCTTCTGACATCATTATTTTCATATTCAGGCATGGCAGGGTTCACAGCTTATGTGGGATTTCATGAAATCTGCTCGCCAAAGAAAGGGGAATATGTCTTTGTGTCCGCTGCATCCGGTGCTGTTGGACAGCTTGTTGGGCAGCTTGCCAAATTAATGGGCTGTTACGTGGTTGGAAGTGCTGGCTCTGATGACAAGGTTTGTATGACTGTGGCTCGGGTTCTCAAGTTTTGGAAGAGGAATTGCTGAAACACATAAGAAATACCAAAAATCGAACAGGCATGAGGTTAGAACCTGGACATGAAGATTCATTTAAAATGGGCAAGGAAGGTTTCATGTATTGGATTCAGGTTACCCAAATTTTGTTTTTCAGGATACAGATAATGGGAGTGTTTCTGAGAGCACTTCACATCAAATGCCCCTAGATCCCTTTTCAGCTGCAATTTAATATGCAAGCAACCTCAGGGGCTTAGATGTTGAAAAATGCCACAATTTTGTAGGTCCCTAATTCCTATTAGAAGAATGCACCATCGATAACCTGAAATGTTTCACAGTGGATGTTTTCTTTTTCTGTTTTCTAATGACGAACATGAGATCGAAGAGGTATAACAGATATAATTGTGGTTGCAGAGAAGAAAATTGTATGCATTCAGCTTTAGTGAAACCAAGCAACAGTCCTGAGAGATTTTGTGTTCTCGTATGCATATTACTCATGCCTCTTCTGTTTAAGCATCACTCAATTTCTTTTTTGGCACTATGGTCCTGAGAGAGATTTTGTGTTCTCATTGCATTTTACTTATGCCTCTGCTGTTTAAGATTGCTCAACTTCCTTTTTGGCACTGTCTACTCAGGTCAACTTATTGAAGAACAAGTTTGGTTTTGATGAGGCTTTTAATTATAAGAAGGAGCCAGACTTGAGTGCAGCTTTAAAGAGGTTGGTTGCTTTTTCTTTTTTTTAACTGACTTTTTTTTCTATATCTCAAGGGAACTGATGGTTTTTGAAGCTAGTGTTCTACATCCAGCCTTAAACTCTTAGTGATACATGGAATTACATGACCCAGACAAGTATCTTGCATGGGTCTCGCCTGTGTATGTTGTGCATCTTAGCTTCAATTCCAACTGTCCTGATTTCTGAAAATCTTTGCAATGGAATTTGTGATGATCCGTGATCGGCAGGTGTTTTTATGTAGGATGTTTGCATAATGCAGGCCCATGATCTAGTTATTGTCGTTCAGAGAACATGGAGTTGCCTTCAAATTATTTGGACTGTCATATACCCAGGTTGTGGATATTTCTCTATATATTGGACCAAAGAGAATCTGTTGTTATAGTAATATAAATAGTGGTAAGCTGGTATTAGATAGATAGCTGTCCCCTGAGTATAGTTTGTTAGGTCATTTAATTTTACAGTGTGAAGAAGAGCAGTAGCAATTTCTTTCCAACAACAATCTAATGAAGTCTTTCTTTTCAGGTTGTTTCCCAAAGGTATCGACATCTACTTCGAGAATGTTGGTGGTCCGATGCTGGATGCTGTTCTTATCAACATGAGGACCCATGGTCGGATTGCGGTGTGTGGAATGATTTCTCAATACAACCTCGAGAAACCTGAGGGTGTGCACAACTTATTTTACCTCATCACAAAGCGCATCAGAATGGAAGGGTTCCTGGTTGGCGATTTTTTTCATAAATATCATCAGTTTGAGGAGATTATTGCCCAGTATATGAAGGATGGGAAGATCACTTATGTGGAGGATAAAGCTGAAGGACTTGAGAATGCTCCTGCAGCACTGGTGGGGCTCTTTGCAGGCCGCAATGTTGGTAAACAGTTGGTTGTAGTTTCTCATGAATGAACAATCATGTCAGCATCAGACTACTTCAATCTTTTGGTAAATAACCATTTGTTCCTTTTGAGTAGATTACATAATCATGTTGGTTGTACTTTCTCATGAATGAACAATTATGTCAGCATCAGACCACTTCAATCTTTTGGAAAATAACCATCTGCTTCCTTCCAGTTGATCACATAATCATGTCCATAGAGCTCTTATGGTCATCTGTATCTATGGAAGTCTGAGGTTGTTTGTGCCTTAATAAAGGACTTTGAACTTCATATACTGAATTTGCATGATGACATGCATATTTTCTTTAGAGTTGCATATCTGGATTTTGGAGAATGCGTTTGGTTCAGGTTATTGTGGAGTCTATTAGTCTTGTGGAATTCTCAAAGTATAGAAGAGCTTGTATTATTCTCCACACTTCGAAGACAACCCATCTTTCATCAAGGGGTCTTTCAGTCTGGAGATTAAAAAATCTTGGGTGTGGTGTCATGGAGATAAACTTTTGTATAACCAAAAAGTAGTATGGTTCCAATCTTGAGCAATGTTTATTTAGCATTGCTCTTTTAAAAGGTGGTGGACTTTGATTGTTAGCTGTTGCTCGGGCAATACTGTCCGTGCTCGCCGGAGCAAACAGTTGATGACATTAGTCATTTAACTCCGTGTTCTTGCCGCCGCGCCGCCTCCCTATGGATATTGATACGCGCAACCCGCTTGTCCACAAAATGCACTCCCTAATTCCCTCTCTTTTCTACTCCTTCGTTCATATCAGATATCAGTGTCTACCGAAAAAATGAGAGTAAATATAGTGTGAATCCCCCTTTTCTTGTTTTTTTTTTCCCTAAGAACACTGACAAAGCCAGTAGCAAGGTAAGGCGGCTTCCAGGATCAGTTTTTTTTTTTTTTTAAGAATTTTTTTTTATTCTATTTTTAAATTCTTTTAAAAATAAAATATTTATTTTTAAAATATAAATATTATGATGGTAGCTAAGATGATAGTAGTAGTTGAGATAGTAGAGACTAAAGTGGCGGTAGTGGACTAGCAATAGCCGTGATGAGGGTGCCGATGATGTGGTGGCAACCGTGATGATTGTGGTGGATGTGTGGTAGAGACAGTAATGACAACGACTATGTGGCAGAAATGATAGAAGTGGCTACCATAGAACTGTAGAGATGGATATCGATAGCGGTGGTAATGGCGGCGGTAATGATGGCGGAGATGACGACGGCGATGGTGGTGGCCACGGCGATCAACGACCATAGTGGTGGCAACGATGGAGAGGATGTCGATAGTTATGATAAAAAATATAAGTTTTTTGTTTTTAAAAATAGTAAAAAAATCTTATATTTTTTTAAAACTATGAAAATAGTTTTTTAAAAATAAAAAATAATAATAATAGCACCAAACATATTTTTTATCATAATTTTTGTGATTTTATTTTTTAAAAGTAAAAAATAAAAAAAAATTAAAAGTGATTGCCTAAAGGTTTCTAATACGCGGGCAACTGAGTGAGAGAGGGGGGGGAGAGTTTATGAACTTTGTAACAGGGTTGTGTAAGGAAAGCAACATGGAAGTTGTGATGATGGACACTATTTTTGCCAAATTTGAACCGAGGTGGGAACGCAGCTCAGTCGACCCTAAGGTCGGTTGGAGGCGAGCCGAGCAAGGCTGGTTGATGCGTCGGATGCTAGTCTCCTCCACTGGTGGCCTACAAAAAGTCTGCTTATCGAAAAATTTTCAGCATGGGATCCTCTAATACTTAAGTCAGAATAATGAGGCAACATTATGAAAGAGAGAGGGTTTCGAAAGAGGATGATTCTATGAATAATATTGCATATATATTGTATGTTGGGTACCTGAGGTTTCTGGGCTATCCCTCTATATAGGGGAGCTCACTTTGTCATTACCTGACCTGACGTAGCGTGCAATGATGGCTAGGTAATGGTTGGAAGTATGGCTGCAGCATGGGAGCTAGTCCGCATGGTCAGTGGGCGGCACTGGTGGGGCATAGGCCATGGTGCTACCACGACTACGGACTGGCAGAGTTGTCGGTTGTTAGGACTGTCAATCCTTATCAACACGTGTTGACTGTTCTCCTCGGCTAGCCGAGGCTCCTCCTCAGTCGAAACTGAAGTCGCTCACCTCAAATGGTTGGCTACTCAGCTGGGGCTGAAGTTGTTCTCTTCGGTTTATGTCGGAAGTTATTGAGGTAGATTTGGCTCAAGATCGAGGTGTCCAATATTTCTCCCATTGAACATCTTCTGATTGAAGGTTCCCAAGGGATCAACAACTGCGTCGATCGAGAATCTTTACCTCCGTAGCATGCCCTATTTAGGGTCAAGAATGAGCAAGCATGAGCAGCTTAGTCTAAAATGGTGCGGAGCTCCATCTGAAATTGGGCTACTTCGTAACTTGGATGGGTTAAGCTTCTTGGGCACATCGGGCCATTCCAAATATATATCAAACTTTTGACAAATTTGAAGTTTATAAAGTGAAATGAAAGAATTTTAGGATCCTTCTTTTAAGTATTAAATCAAAATTCAGAACAAAGAACACTCTCATTTCCTCTTTTCAATTACATTTATATTTCTAAGTATAAATCATTAATTTAAGTATAAAGCTTAATTGGCAGAATGCTTTCTAAAACACCTAATAACCCTTAATTACGTAATAAAAAATATTTACTCATATGTTTTTAGTAATACATGTGCAAGATATATGCCTAAGATGCATGCATATACTATATATAAATATTGTGCCAAGCCAGGCTGGGCTATTGGGCTTGTGAAACATTGGCCCAAGTGTGGCCCAATTCTAGATCAGGCTAAGATGTTGAAAACGAAGCTCAGCCCATAGAAACTTTAACCCAAGCTACTTGCAGTACGGGTTGCATTTAGCAGGCCATGGGGCTGGCCCGGCCCAATGCACATTTCAGCTAGCTGAGTTGATAAAATCTGATGCAAGAGACTCGGAGTTGGACTTGATTGTCTTCTTTATTGATACAAGAGACTTTGTTCAATGCTATACTCTCTCCGACATATGGTAAGCTTGTCTTGTTCGGGTAGGTTTTTTTTTGTTTGGATAAAATTCTTGATTATTACAAATTATATTAGAGAAAATCTAGTCTATTTTCTATATGGACTAGAGAATAATGTAAGACGATCTATTTGGATTGATCATGAGCTGATCGTAGTGTGTGTGATCTATTGGCTATACACTAAATAAATCTTATGGAATAAAAATCATATAAGGCAGGTGCTATAGATATCATATAGGGCGGGACTCTTATTTTGCCATGTTTTCTCTTGTGCCCATCTTAAAGAGAAAACCCAAAAGTTGAATAAGAATAGAACTCTTCCTACTGACGGAGTTCGTTAATCTCATAACATAAAAAAAATGAAAAAAGGAAACTACACGCGCCAAAAAAGATCGTCCATGAAGAGAGACCATCTATATTTTTTTCTTGCCTATCCAGTTTCTCCATCCATCCTCTTCCTTATCAAAATGTCTATCCCTTCTGTGAAATTTTTCTTTTTCTTTCTAGTTTCTCGCCAAGTAAATTTCAAACAAATATGGTTTTCTTAACTTCATTTATCCCTACCTTTTTGACAATAGGAAAGTATAGTATACACTAAACTGATACATAGATATATTAAAATCTAATGAATAATTGACAGGACTTAGAATATCTCTGGAATAACTTGTTATGCCGGAGGATAAGTAAACCGATGTACGCCAAAGTCAACGGGGCAGGCTCAGGATCAGGTTGGGCTTTTCCACACAAAGTCTAAGCGCAATCCTGAAACAATCACAACTTCTCTTATCTGATGATTACATCTGAACCACCGAATTTACGGCTAACGTTACAGTGCACAACTAATAATATTGGGATTTTTGCAGTAATAAAACACTTTATTTTCACCTTTTCAGATTTTGGCTACTTTTTGAAAAAAATAATTCAGTTTTGAAAATTTTGGGACATTGGCTTGGCCCATTTGATGCAAAATAATATGTGCGTGCACCTAGGATCTGGTGACATTTCATATCAAAAATATATGTGCTCATTTAAAGAATACATGCATTCACTATAAAGATAAAAAAACATCGGCTAAAAATCATCAACTATACTACTTGTGCAAAAGGAAAAAAGAGGAAAAAAAAGAGAGAAAAAAAGTGAAACTAGATAATCAAGCAGCTTCTACATTAAACCATTTGATTTCACATATTGTTATCGGGGCTTAGGGTATATGAAAAATGGAGTTACTTTACCTAAGGACCTCCCCTACCTAAACAAATAAGAACTAGACAAAAAAAATAAAGAAAAATAGTACAAAATATCCACTTAATTATTGATTTTGTAAAAGAAATTACTTTTTGTTGCAAAAAGTTACATATTTAGAACATTTTGGATAGTTTTGCCCTTGGGTATAAGATACGTTTACTAAATATCCCATATATATGTATTGAATATCCTAAGAGTGTATTAAATATCCTATGTACTTTTTATAAAAAAATTAATATTTTTTTGTAAAATCTATAAATAAATTTTTCTACACAAAAATTACAGGACTAGATGGAAGCTGGAAAAATAGAAACCATTGAGGTGGCAGTACGGTTGAAACGAGACTAAGATTTGCTTGGTAGAGTTACCATCTAGTCTGCTGGTATTGAGGTGGTGCTGGAATGACGTATGGGCTGCTACATGCCTATATTGGTGGGCGCCCTTTTTTTCTAAAGCTGCTAAAAAAAAAAAAGCTGGAAAAATAGAAATGAATGGAAACCGGCAGATTCCCAAATGGGATGATGCGAATTAGTCACGTTTTCTGAACAGCGAGGGCACACCGATCAAACGATCCGGATTAGATTCGGTACACACAATGGTTCCGATGGTCTTACACGAAGCCATCGGAAGGCCCTTTCTTCCCCTCCAAGACGCGAGCCCAGAAGACGGAGGCACGCTCCCTCCCTCTTATATGATGCCCATCGCTATTCCCGTTAGCTTCCCTCCTCTAATCTCCGTCTTCTCTTCTTGCTTCAAAACCCTAAATCTTCTACTTCTTCGCCGATCCATTCCGATCCCGGACGAGTCCGAGGATTCGAATCGTTGGAGCGTTCGAGGCTAAATTCGAGCACCTTGGTGATATTATTCTGCCGGAGAAGTTTGATCCGCCGAATCGAAGCCTTCTTCCAAGTAGAGCCGTCGGAAGGCGGCAAAGCTCTTTCGGTATGGTTTTTGCTGCTCGTTTCGATTCTATTTGACTGGAGTTTGCTGTTTTTTTCGTCTGTGTTGGATTTGGGCATCCATCGGAAAATGATTAATTTGAGCTCTGGCGCAACATTCGTATGTGATTGTTTTTTTTTTTTACTCTCTCTTCGGCTTGAAGTAGAATTCAAGCTAACCGATTCATGACAAAAGTTATATAAATTTATTAAAATATTTGGATCTTTGTTCCGATCGGTTAGAAGATTGCTCTGCTTTCTTCTATATTTCTGATTTTTTTTAAAAAGAGAGAATCTGAATGTTTAGTTGTTAATTTAAGTTTTTTAGTTGCCCCTTGGAAGTGATAAACCTTCTGATTTCGGAAAGTTAATGTTTGATAACTGGATGCATTTTGTTGGAATTTATGTATAAAATGTTTGTTCAGACACTAGCGAAAGAAGGAGGAGGAGGGGGGGGATTGGGAATTTTGTCACTTTTATAGGAAGTGATTACTGACTTTGTTAATGCGGGGACGAGAACAAGTGGGCTTGGTGCTGATTTGTGAAAAGAAAATCTGTTAGCTATAATCTAATCTATATATTATTAAATGCTTGTAATTTGTTGATCATTCTGTTGAAGAGAGCTAGTTGGTACAGGGGTTTTCTTGAGAAGATATGACCATAGCCTTTCCTTTTGGAAAGGGAAAAGAAATCAAGAATGGCTTCGAGGGCGATTGCCAGAGGGAAGAAGTACCTGCTGGAGCGCTTGAATGTACCTGCTCGTCCGTATTCTAGTTTTTCAAGTTTTGGACACGGCAGATTTGCACATGATGCAAATACAAGGATTATGCGTCCAGTCTCCGAGCAGAATTCCGACAATGCTGACTGTCAGAAGGAGCAGGAGGCAGTGGCAATAGCCAAAGAGGATTTGTTGCGCTTTTATGCAAAAGGGTTTCTTAAGCATCCACCAGGCGGAATTTTTGTTGCAAGTTTTGGATATGAGAGACAAGATTTCACTCTACCCTTGGGCATCAGATGGTTGTCGCAGTCTGTTCACACTGCATCCACGGCTACAGCTGCTCAACCGGAGATGGGCGGTGGGGAAGAGCAGAATGAAGATCAGAACCAAAAACAGATAAAAGAAGTATTGCCTGAGGAATGTGATCAGGCTGTGGAAGGCCTGAGCACAGCAAAAGCTAAAGCGAAAGCCAAGCAGATGCAAGAATCTCAGAAGACTACTCAATCAATCATGCACAAGTTCTGGGCAAGGATTCTGGGGATTGGTCCTGCTTTGAGAGCTATTGCCTCCATGAGCAGGTCTTGGCTCTTGTCTTTGAACTTTAGTTTAAGGCCTTTCTCAGTTCCTTTGCTGTTTCTGGCCTCTTTTCTTTCTAATTTTTCTATTGTTTGCTTTTCATTTTCTAAGGGAGGATTGGGCCATAAAGCTTCGACACTGGAAGGATGAGTTTGTGTCTACCTTGCAGCACTATTGGCTGGGTTTGAAACTACTGTGGGCAGATATCAGGATTTCATCAAGGTTGTTGTTGAAACTTGCTGGTGGAAAGAACCTCACCAGAAGAGAGAGGCAGCAGCTGACACGCACCACAGCTGATATCTTCAGGCTGGTTCCAGTTGCAGTTTTCATTATAGTTCCATTTATGGAGTTCTTGCTTCCAGTCTTCTTGAAATTATTCCCAAACATGTTGCCATCCACTTTTCAGGACAAGATGAAAGAACAGGTACCAGCTGCTGTTTATGCCATTGTGCTCTAGATATTGACTCATTAAAAGTTAAAATTCTTATACTCGAGTTTTAATATGATAGTCCAAAGGCTTATTCAGGACAATCTTGCTACTGAAGCTCTGTATCGTCTTCATAAGTTGGAGTGTCGTCTCACTGGTTCAATGCAGACAATGTCTGCCAAGGCCATTTCATTTGTTATTATTTTCTGTGTTATGTATATTTCTATGTAGTATGCTGTACAGTTTCCCTAGGAGGATGTTGGTCTTACTTCAGTCTTTTGACTTCTAACTCGTAGGAAGCATTGAAAAGGAAACTTCAAGCAAGAATAGAGTATGCAAAGTTTTTACAGGACACTGTGAAAGAAATGGCAAAGGAAATCCAAACCTCACGTAGTGGAGAAATTAAACAGACTGCAGAAGATTTAGATGAATTTTTGAACAAGGTAAATTGCCATTGGATTTAAACTTTTCTTTGATTAAATTGGCCAGCATGTGCTATGTTGTTACTTTGGTTTCTGATGTGATAATCATATGATCTGAGATGTTTGGTTTGCAATTAGGTCAGGACTGGTGCCCGTGTTTCCAATGATGAAATTTTAAGCTTTGCAAAATTATTCAATGATGAGCTGACTTTGGACAATATCAGCAGGTTGTTTAACAGCTAATTTCTGATCTATTCTCTTCATTTGTTTTCTCTGTATCTTATTACATCATTGGCATGTCATTGCGTGCAGGCCAAGGTTGGTTAATATGTGTAAATATATGGGGATCCCACCATTTGGAACAGATAATTATTTACGGTATATGCTTCGGAGAACGTTAGAAAAGTAAGTCCTATGGGTCATTCATGTCAAAGAACTCCCCCCCTCCTCGCCTCTTTTTTCTTTGCTCCCAAGCATTCAGTACTATATCTTTTATTCTCATTGTGTCGCCTCCAAACTTGATGAAAAATCTCATGTATCATAATTATAAATTTGACAAATCGGAAAAGGCTACATAAGGGCAGCACAATCTGTTATTTGCCTTATCTTATGTCAATAATTGGCTCTTACATGGATGGGTAATTGACTTGAGGGAAAAAAAGTAAGAGGGGGAAAAAAAAAAGCAAACATGTGGTATCCCACATCTGCATCCTGTTTCAGATTAATAATTGCTTGTCACAGATCAAGTAATTGCTTGTCCTGATCAGGAAAACAGAGATTGTAATTGCTGTACTTTTCATTTGGCAAAGCTAACTGACTTAATTGAATCTTTCAACAAGAGTTCATTAAAAATTTTTGTCTTATAAGCATTTCCTGCGTAATTGCTTGATTCTCATTTTGGAAATATGTGGCTGGCTTTATTATGATCTTCTTGTTTTAAGCATAAGTATGTAAGCTGTGCCTGAACCCACAATCTACATGTTGGATGGAGCTGTGAAATTGCATTGCGGGCTTGATGATACATTTACATTTTAATTTTTAAACAAAGCATTTTTACTATTTGAGTTAGACGAAGGTGTTGGAACATGTTGGAAATCAAATTATAGGTAACTTAATGTTCAAATTTCATTTCATAAAACCTAGAAAATTATGGGAGCACTGAGACCAGAATGTCTTGAAAATTCTTGGACATAGGATTATTACTTGTCCTTTGTCTTCTATATATTTGCATGCACATGCCCATATAAAGTATCCTAAAGGATTGAAAATTGTGTGTGTGGAGAAAGCAGTATCATCAGTAAAGTTGCTTAAAAAGACATAAAAAGGTTCATCAGGTGATGGAAGAAAGTGAAAGAAAAATTTATGCAGTGGAACTGTGGAAGAAAGAGGTTGTATCACTTACCTAAGAGGAGATTAATGGAAGGAATCGATTAATTAGATATGATGATGATTGGTAAAGAACTGAATGTTTGTTATGAAGGAAACAAAGCCTCTGACCGAAAAAATGGAAACAGAACCATTGTGATCAAGTTAAAAGAGGATAACGAGAAACTTCTTTTTAATTAAATTGCTGAGGGCAGATAATTGCACCTAGAGCTGGGAGTACTTGTCAGGTTATGGGAGACTGCACATGGTGGTCTGCAATGAAGTACGCAATGTCTATAGAATTCCTTGTGTTGGGTATTTTGTTGGCACCAAGGTTTGAATGTAATTATTCTCCAAGTGCTGTAAGGGGAGGCTAGAGAACTTGGAGCAACTTATAAATATGATGTAAAGCAATTGGTTTTGAGCATCCAATTTTCTTCATGCTTATTGGAGGTAATTGACCAGGGGACAGATTCAAGTCCTTGATTCTGACAAGTATATCCGCATTTTTGCTAATGATCCTGATTACAATATTGGCTCTAGTGCTGTTAGTGATTCAAATAGTTGAAATTTCTTGGCTTATAGAGGATAGATTGGATTACAAACTAGATGGAGAGTGATATATTTTCTTCTTAAATTTCACACTGAGAGGTACATGGCCAGTCAAGATGATTATATTGGTTAGTGATAGCATGTGATCAGGAATCGTATCTGGTAGACAACAAATAACTTTAAATGTTGGAAGAAAATGTTCAGGTAGATGAAGTGTACAATCAATCAGAGAAGCGATGCTGTAGAATTATCATGTAGGTGGGAGGAAACAAAAATTTGACAATGTGCTGAGTTAAAATGATTTGGAAATAGCAGGATTTGACAGTGAAAGGATGGCCAGTGTGGGTGGAGATCAGTTGATGCAAATGGTACATGCAAGCCAACAACTAGAGAAAATGTCATTTTTGAAGATAATTGCAATATCCATGTTAGAATTTTATTATTATTTTGGAATGCAGTATTTGCATCACAATTGGATAAGAGATATGCATGCCATGCTGTTGGGGTGTTATCTAAATTGTGTTATCAAACCACCATAGGAGGTAGGTTTTTAAGAGAGAATTTATATTTTTCTAGCTGCTTTTGCTTAAATTTGGTGTTTTGTGAGTCTATGATATTATTAGGTATAACTAAGATGCCTCGTTTAAAGTTTTTTGAAGTGTTGGCACTTTTGAATGCTTGGACATGGCAGGGCGTGATAACATAGCTAGATACTCTACTTTTACCTGTACTATTGATGTGAGTGAAAAATGCCAACACTAGCACATTTTCATTTTTATTGGACATCTTGACACATTTGAAGTGACCTTAAATGCATCTAAGGAATAACTTAAACAACTTTTGAAATCATGGCGTTGTATTGCTTTGTTTGTTAGATAGCATCTTCTTTTCCTCTTCAGTTCTCTTTTCTAATAAGAATCAAAAGAAAGGCTTTTATATGTAATATGTATATATATGTATATATGTATATAGATATATTGCATGTATGTTTGCTTTTATGTGTGTTTAGATATATGGATGCATGTGGATTTATGTATATATATGAATATATGTATATGTGTGTATGTGTGTGTGTATACACGTATATGTGTTATGCAAGGTGTACCAACTGGCGACCAGTTTGGTGCGTGTTGTACCAACCTGATCTATATTGGAATAGGGTGAGGGAGAGAGGGATGGGAGAGAGAGGACTCACTTGACCACGAAAATTCTAGTGCCAACCTGAGGAGGATGAGCTTGAAGAGGCCGAGGTGATGATAAGGCCCTTGCCACAGATGGCCACATCATTGAAGTGGATGCTAAGGTTTTCCTCTGAAGAAAGGAGGACCAGAACTCGAAGCAAAGGTCGAAGGAGGATGAAGAGGAAGATTGGGAGAGAGGGAGAGAGAGAGAGAGGGGAGAGAGAATAGGGAGTCAGGGAGGGGGGAGAGGACTCACTTGGTCACAAAGATCCCGACGCCAACCCGAGGAGGATGAGCTCGAAGAGACCAAGCCGACAGATGAGGTCTTCGCTATGGACCAAAACCCGGAGCAGAGGTCAGAGGAGGCAAGAGAGGAAGATCAAGAGAGAGGGGAGAGGGAGGAGAGGGAAGGAGGGAGGGGGAGAGAGAGGACTCACCTAGCTATGAAGATCCTGGCACTTACTTGAGGAGGATAAGCTTGAATAGGTCAAGGCGACGGATGAGGCCCTCGCCATGGACAGTGGCGGTATAGGAGGGGGCGCTAGGGTTTTCTCAGAGAATGGAAGGTTAGAACTTGGTATATGGGCCAGAGGAGGCAGGAGAGGAAGATCGGGAGAGAGGGAGAGAGGAGAAATGGGAGAGGAGGATCAAAATAAGATTTTGCCATAATGGTGTATACCGCACTGTACCAGACATATTGTACCTTATTGGTACCAAACCGAGACTCCATATGGGGGAAGGAGACATATTGAGTCTTGGTATACTAAATTGACTCTCGTGTTGAGCATATCGATAGTGTACTAGCATAGTACCGATACAAGTTCCATTACTGAGACAATGAACCTTGATCGAAGATAGGGAGAGAGAGTGGGGAGGAGAGAGGCAAGAGAAATTCAGGAGAGATCGAGAGATGGCGAGAGGTTTCATACTGTTTCAACTTGCCAAACTGTCTCGATAATTGGCCAGTCTGATTGAATACACACCCTGAACCGCTTGGTTTGGAACGGTTCGGCGGTCCTTGTGTGTATTATGTATGCATGCGTATACATTGGTTATATTTATATATGCATGTGTATGAATGTATTTGTATATGTGTATGTACGTGTATATGTATATGTGTGGGAGTGTATGATGTGTCCACATATCTAGATTTTTGGAGGTGGTTGTGTCTGACATTTAAAGATAGTAGGACACTTCGACACTTGGTAGTTGGCACACCTGCCAAGTGTGCAGGTAAGTCTGGGTATAATTATGGAAAATAGGGAGGGCAACACTGCCAAGCTCATGTGGTGTTTCACCTTTTTTATTGTTAGCTGTTCAACTTTTCTTTTAGCTAAACTTCACCTGGTTTCAATTCCATATTCTGATGTCCGTTTTAGGATGCTTTTGAGCAGTTTGGCCAAATTATTTCATTTATGGTGTTGGGAGAGGATGTACATTGTAGACACATGATGCCTAGATGAAGAAAACAGGCCTTGAACTAGGTGAAACTTCTTCCATCATGTTGTGGATTCACCCTTTAAATAGCTAGCTACTTCTAGTAACAAGTTTCATTTTGACTGGAACTTTCAAGTTTAAACCATGTGTTGTCTGATAATGTTGATTTGCTTAGTATGTATATTAGTGCATATTGCTGGATTGATTATGACTATTGATTACGAAGGTTAGTTTGCAGTGATGCAGTAAGATGGGGAGTAATCTGACCGAATATGACCATACATAACTATTCTTTTTCTCAACCACTGGAGCGTTGCTTTATAAAATTTTGTTCACTATTCATCCTAGACATGCATTCCATTTAAGTACAAGCTCTTATTATCCTATGTTGCACTCTTTAAAATGACTTTTGCTTTATTACATACTGAATTTGGGAAGGTTTTTTAATCTGTTTTTTTTTTGTTATTGCTTGTGTTTTGTTCTCTCTGTTTCTGCTGTTTTGTACTCAATTTGCATGCTGGATTGCTGCCCTTCCATTTCTTAGCAGAATTCTTAGTTTTCCTTGGATTGTTAATAGTGTATTCCTGTTTTGTCTAGGATTAAAAATGATGATAAACTGATCCAAGCTGAGGGTGTAGAGTCTCTTTCAGAAGAGGAACTTAGGCAGGCTTGTCGTGAGCGAGGCTACCTTGGGTTGCTCTCAACAGAGGAGATGCGTCAACAGGTTTTCTTAACTAGAACTTTGTTCTCAGCATGGTGATTTTCCAATAGTGTCTGGCATATTTAAGAATTTGAGTGCCCCCCATATGATAAATTTAAATATAAATGGATTTGTAGTAACCTTTTGCTATGTCCATTCTACCGAAAGAAAAACGTTGGTACCAAAAATTAGTAATGGTGCAGTGTGTGTGATTCATAATAATCCTTTTATTCTTTACATCCATGTTGTTGACATCTCAGCGATTCAATTGAACCGTAATAATTTCTATACCATGCTAATCCCCTCCATGCTTATTAGCATTTCTCTATTCCTTTATACTTACTTGTCTATTTTGTTATATATGCCTTTTAATGTGTACTTGCTTTCTATTATATTTCTAAAATCTCTATTTTTTCTTGTAATACCAGAAAAAGATAATCTTTTCTGATAAAAACTTTCCATGGTAATATTTGTATCCAGCTTCGTGACTGGTTGGATCTGTCTCTTAATCACTCTGTGCCATCTTCTCTCCTGATACTCTCAAGGTAATTACATATTAGGAACGGGAATATATTTGAGCATTTTTCTCTATCTATGTTTCTAAGCTGGTGAAATTTATCAGGGCCTTCCTTATATCTGGAAAGATAAAACCTGAGGAGGCTGTTGTAGCCACATTATCATCTCTACCAGATGAGGTTGTGGATACTGTCGGTACTGGTTTGCCATCGGAAGATTCAGTATCTGAGAGGAGGAGGAAGTTGGAGTTCCTCGAGATGCAGGAAAAACTTATCAAGGTACTTTTATTTTGTACTTTGCAAGATCTTTTTTATGTTATGAGCTGCAATAAAGAAGAGGAATGAAGGACATTGACAACTGTCTATCTAGAATTTATATGATGGGCACAGGTTACTTCCACTCTGAAGCAGTAAGTTTTTGCGCTTTGGGTACATGAAGACTTTGACATTGGTGTTTAGTGTATAATGCAACTAAGTTTCTTTGCTGGTGCATGCAGAATTAATAATACTTTGAACATGAATCTCAGAATCCATTGTGTCTCATGCTCAGTCCTGTGGTAGAAATGACTTTTCTGCTTCACAATGGACACAATCTTTGATGAGTCTCCAGTATTATTAATTCAATTTCATTTTCCTTTATTTCTTCGTTTTTTATAATATTTGAAAGGAGCAAAATACTACAGAAAAAACATCTTTGAAAGGTTGCAAGAGCTTAAGATGACTATACATGCTGGCAGATAGGTGACCTGTTCTAGTGCAAACCAAAGTCAGTTTCAAGGATGCTGGTCTGTCCAAATGTCAGTGACATGAAAGTCCATACAACATGATTTTGCAATCCTGACAACTTGAAAATGAAATCCCCCCTGATATTCTCATAAAATATGATGTGGTTAGAATTCCAAGAATTCCTGTTTTATGTCTGCCAGGCATTTGTGGGTTTCTTCGTTTATGACTGCTCGCTAATTTTTTTGACCTTGGAGTCTACGGAGTGGTGTTAGAGAACTTATCTGAGAATTCCTTTCCTTTTTCCTGCTACCAGTTGGTTCTTTTGGTTTCTAATTGTGCTTGCAAAATTCAGTTTAACTGAAAGTTTTGGAGTCTATGACGTGTTGTGAAAAAAGTTGTTTTCATGCTCTCCGGATAGTCTTGCGGCAAAGTTGGAACAACATTTGTTTGCTTATATTACCAACATGGCCTAGTAAATGTAATCTATAGGTGACTATAATTTGATTGAACTGGAGGCTTCTAACTGTACTCTCTCTTTTGTATGTATTGTCTGTGTATAACTTGCTTCCGATGCATTATTCTTTTTATGATTGTCAAGGCTTGAAGTACAAGTGTACCAAGACTCATGCCAATAATTACTGATGCGGTACAGTATGGTACTGTATTGACACACTAGTACACCTATTGGTGCTGGCACAGCTAAAGCGAGATGCCATGTGTCGGTATGGTACCACACTGAGGGATGTATTGGTACAGGTATGTTTGGCCAGTATGCACTAGTATTTATAGGTACTTAAATCCTTGATAATGATTACTATTAGGGTTCCTTTGCATAACCCCTCCTATTATAGGTATCTTGGGTTTCCATTTGAAAGTTTATGGGATAAGAGTCTGCAAATATATAAGAATGGTTTTTTATATGCAATTAATCTATTACTGATGCATTATTCCTTCCTCTGTGATGTTCAATCAGAAAACCAGTCAATTGGATGGGCACATGTTTTTTTTTTTCAATTACTGCAATAGTGTTTCTTACTTGATCCTGAATATTTCTCTTGCATCTAAATTGCAATACTCTGGAGCCATTCACCTTATTGTCTAAGAAATTGCATGGAACAGATTTTTATTCTGAATGTTCTCCTAGAGCAGTTTTCCATCCTTCTGCATGGCATTTATGGGATATTAAAGCATATTGTTTTTAAGTTGGAAACCAAAAGGTCATGTTGATCACATGCGCAGCTCTTATCTTGGTTTTATTTGTCTTACTAAACTAGTACTAATTTAACAATATAGTTTATTGATGCTTAGATGTTAATATTCTGCCGGTATTAATGTCTCTGTGCATCAAAATTTTTTAGGAGGAAGAGAAAAAGCAAGAGAAAGAGGAGAAAGCTAAAATCAAGGAGTCTGGGATCAGTGAGGAGGATGTGGCTTTGAAGGAAATGACATATCCTACTGGTAAGGAAGCAGAGGAGCTGGCGAAAGCAAAAACACTAGAAAACCAGGAAGAACTCTGTAAAATCAGCCGTGCGCTGTCTGTACTGGCTTCAGCATCTGTAAGACCTACAGTCGTCGAACTCCTTTCTTCCCCTCACTCTCTTTCTAGTTAAATATATGGCATTGATGCAAGCTGCTTTTTGTACTAATATTTGATGCTTAACTAATTTCTTGCAGTCAGTGAGCAGGGAGCGCCAAGAGTTCCTACGCCTTGTAAACAAAGAGGTGCATCTCATTTTTTCATGAATACCATGAAATATAACTACATCACTGTGTTTAAAATTTGACAGATATGACTCAGCACAAAGAAATTATGAACATTAACGTTCCAGTTGGAAGTCCATTTCAATCTCTATGAATGGGGCTAGTCCTTCTTACACACAGCACCATAAACTTTGGGCTAATTGTTGTCAAATACAGATTAAACTGTATAATACCATGCTGGAGATGGAGGGTACTGAAGGTGAAGAAGAGGCTAAGAAAGCATACCGAGCTGCTAGGGAGAAGAGTGACCATGCGGCTGAAGTTTCTGCAGGGGGCAAAGTCTCATCAGCACTTATAGATAGGGTGAGGAATTTGTGCTTGTAGTTTCAACTCATTCACACTTTGCCATTTTTTATCATCCTGCTTGTCTGAGTCATGCTATGCTGCAGTATTAAATGATGGCACTGCATTCTTTTATTTCAGAAACTTGATGTGAATCAGATTTGTCGGCAGAATTTATTATGACTTGTTTTGTCTGATGACTCTGATATAAATGTTTCTTAGACTAAACTGGATTGGTCTGTCTATCCATTTTCCACTATAACCAGGGTATCCTTCTGGTCTGCTGTTGGGCTATTAAAAACCATCTGATTTACAACCAGAGGAACTATTAGTATTGGTTGGATAAAGTGAATCAACCAGGTCATCCTTGGCTTGGCATGTGCTTTTTTTTTTATTATTAACAGAATGTCCAGAGTTGCAAATAGTGGCATTCATTACCAGCTCTTACATTAGAATAACCAATTGACAAACTACTATTTTAGCAGCTAACTTTTTACAATAGAAGCGGTACTTCCATAGATGAATGCATATGTAACTGCACTCTGGCATCGTCGGGTTCAACTGAATGACTGACTGAACCAGCTTGGGCTGGTCCAGCTGAAGACACCATTTTGATTGGATGCTCTGGTCCAGTTCGACCAATACTGTGTTGACGCTCAATGTTTTATTGCTTAAAAGAATTCAATTGCATATAATGTTGGAAATGGTTTGAAGTTGCATGATATGTTTCTAAGATTTTCTAGATATTCATCTTGACAGTGATTTTGGTTCTTGAAGTTTAGGTTATTCATTTTCTGGTAACATCTGTATCATGTTGTTTGCCATGCTTCAGGTTGATGCCTTGCTACAAGAACTTGAAAAGGAAATTGATGATGTAGATGCGAAAATTGGTAATCGCTGGCAAATTCTGGACAGGTAATTATTGCATACAAATTTGTTCTGTGTTTTGCTAGGGTAGTACACTTTATGTAGTGGATTCTATTCAAGGCATTTGTATTATAAATGGAATTGTAACCCGTCTTGATATGCATTGTAACAACCTATGGTGGGTTGTGGCTTTATGGTTCTTACCCTGCTGTCCATTATCATTGCCGTTCGTCCCATAAGTTCTTGATCCTTTGACCAAATTACTTACAGCCTTTGTTATCTATTTTGTTTAATTAAATTTATTATGTTTATGTCATTAAAAAGTATAAGAAGCGGAGCAACATATTTATCCCTTAGACTTGATGCTTTGTTCAGGAAGATATTTATTATTGCTATATAAGTCTGGAAACACTGCAAATCTTTCTGCGGAAAAAAGTAGCGAGGCTTCTGACCAATTGAACTCTGAACCAAAATTTGAACCAAACTTATTAAATATATAACTTCCTGGTCGGCACATGACCTATGTATTGGGGAACTTTCTTTAAGCTTCTAGTTGGATATTGGTTGCAATTGATTACTCTATTCTCACAGTAATAATAATTTTATCGCATTTAATCTTTTATCTGTAGGGATCATGATGGCAAAGTGACACCTGAAGAGGTAGCAGCTGCTGCCATGTACCTTAAAGACACTATAGGAAAGGAAGGTGTCCAAGAACTCATCAGCAACCTTTCTAGAGATAAAGGTTAATAGCTAGATCCGTACAAATCATTCTGCAGCTTGATCATACCTCTTGCTTAAATGAGCATTATATTTGTCACAGTCCACATAATCTATTTGCTAATTTTGCATTTTTTCAACTCGCAACAGAAGGGAAGATTCTGGTGGAAGACATTGTAAAGCTGGCATCTCAAAATGATGATGCCAATGGAGTTGAAGGGGAACGGCTATAGTTGGTAAAATAGTCACAAATGCTCATCTATTTCTGAACCTATATAATCCATTCTTTTCAAGACTTGTACCAAGATTTCTTAGATAGGTCTATAGCTAGTAGTCCCGTCTGCAAATTCTTCAGCATTAAATTTATGTTTCACCCATGGCCTCCTACGGATTTTGTGCCTCAGTACAATATATGTTCTTTTTCACTGTAGAGTCAACTTTTGATTCTTTACTGCTACATAAATTTTGGGAAAGACAGCTTATTAATGTAAAATAATGCAGCATAAGCGGAGCTTGTGGGGCGTAATCTTTTGGTTGACCAGTTATATCTGTTTGACATCTATAGAATAAGAATCTTCGAGTAGAATTATCCTTATATTCTTTTTCTAAGCATGTCATTTGGTGCAGTTAACAGTTATTTTATATTCCATAGTTCGCTCATGACTGAAACTTTCTGAGATGGTAACTTGCCACGTCGGGCCCTCTTCAGGTCTTCCTCAGAAAGTAGCATGGCAAAAAGCTTTTTGGTGCATAGTTATTTTATATTCTTCTTCCTATATTTATAGTAAAAGATGATCGTATCTCCATAGTAATTTGTGGAGTTAAATGCCTAGCTTGCTGGTGCTCCTTTTTTTTTCTCCGATAATGTCATGCCAATGCTTGCCCGAGCAGTGGAAGTGAGGTGCTGAATTATAATGTTCCTTTCTGATTTGTTAAAAAAAAATTCTCACCTTGAAGGAATTGAGAAGAATAATATCCATCAGAGATGTCCATGTCTTCAAAAAGACGAACAGAGCTAGTTTTATTTGTGGTTAAATATTTAGGTACTTTTGTTTGGGATTCGGCTTGGTAAACTCCTCTCCAGTTGCAAGATATTTTGTATGCCGGTCCTTTTGGTTGTATTTATTCTAGGATCGGATAATTGTGCCATCTTAGAAAAAAAGTTGCTATTGTTAGCTCATTCATTGGCTTCTGGTTAGATATCTCAGGCTGAACATATTATTTGGTGTGCCTTGGCTCAGATTCAACCCCCAAAGATCCCAACCTGAAACTGACCAGACTGGTATAGATTCAGGCAACATCAGGACATAACCTCTGTGGAACAATATCCTATCAAAACTATTGTCAGATCATGATATTTTCACTGATATAGACTCTTTATGGTTCACGGACTGATCTAACATAACGTCCAACATCGCCAGTTTATTCAACTCTCTTACACGAAAATTGGAGCACAGCTCTTGATCCCATGGTTTGAAACTACAGCTACCATATCAGTTTTAGGACTCCCTACATTGCATTATGTACAATATCCATTACATTATATATATTAGAGAAAAAGATAATTTCTCTTATGATACATTTTTTTCCCTAAATACATAGATTAGTTTCTGTTCTCTTCATTTATTCTTTTCCCCAAATAAATATATTAAATTCTTTTCAGAACTTAAATTTATTGTATCTATTTTCCCTCCAAAAATATTATACATCCTGAAAGTATTTTTTTAAATAAAACAAACAGTAGTTAGAGTGAGTGCATCACTATATTTTTCTTAATTATTCATTGAGCCACCATCAAAACAGTCATTGTAACAATAATTACTTTAATTTTGTATAGTGCCTGTCTTTGCTACTCTAGTGAAATAACTCGTAGCCTGAAGATGTCATTTTTATAAATCCTTTTCTTTTCTTTTCTTTTATTTTCTGTTTTTAAATATTTGCGACCAAAAGCTTACAAAAAAATTGAAAACAATTTTAGAAAATAAGAGAATTCCATCGTACATATTGTCCAATCTAGCTTATTTTTCTTCTTGGTATTTCAGAAAAAATAATACCAAATCTCAGTCCCAAGGTATTACACTTTGGGTCAAAAAAAAAAAAAAAGCCATGATGGTCCGAACTTGTTAGTACCTGGAGAAATTTCTTGAGGTTATATGTTATGGTATTGACAACTCCGTATTCAACACAAAACAAATTCTTAATAAATGACAACAATTATGTCTTGCCATATAGAAGATAAACTTTTCATGCACAACATTGCTAGTATTTTTTGAAGTGCAATGCCATACGAACGTTAAGTTCAACATTCATTGAAATATCCAATGATGATAAAGATTTAAGATCATGCATGAAGAAGTGTGGAAAATATGTTCAAATACGTAACGTGAGAGACAAATCAAATTTAGTGTGGAAAAAGTAAAATGTATATAATTTTCCTTCTTATTTTCCAGAGATGAGCCGGATATGAAATGAAATTTAGGGCTCCGAACCTCAAACGGGTATGAACTTGGATTTCCTAAATCCGCGACCACGCACGAGAGAGAACCCTAGACGACGCTGTATGCGGACGCCCGTATCCAACTTCTACTAGGCACACCGAGAGTGCTGCCAGATGGCCCGGTACGGGTCGGATGATATGGTCATGCGGACTCCCAAATTCTTTCCACCAAAAACCCCCAAATCTCTTCCTCAAAGCCTCTCTTTTTCCTTCCTCGGCCCCCCGCCCCCTACCACCCTATCGGAGAAATCGAAAAGAAAAGGAGAAAATAATCCAATCTTTCTCCCCTCGCTCGATCTCTCGTGATCTGGAGACCCTGATCATTCCCTTCCTGACGATGGGTGCTTGGAAATCCATCTAAATAGAGGCAGGAATCGACTCCAATACCAACGCAATCTTTTGATCCCCGACCTGCTTATCGATTCAAATCATTTCGATTTCTCGACATCTTCTGCTGTTTTTTTTCCCTCTCATTTGGGAATCTTCCCAAATGGGTAAGAACCAAGCCTACAAGGCGTTGCAGAGGTCAAGGATGGGCTCGACCTCTGCTGGGCCGGAGGAGGTCGAAGACGGAATGGTTCGTACCCTTTCATACCATCTACCTCCAATCCTTTTGCCTCTGGTGGATTTCTTTCACTTTTAGGTAGTCGGAAATTGTTGAGATTTCAAAAGGGTCTCTTCTTTGCTGTTCTTGGATGCAATTTTATTAGGTCATTTTCGGATTCTTATTATGCATCATTAGGTGATCTTTATGATTGGAGCATTTGATTTTGCTTATTATTGCTTGCAAAATATATAGATATTGTTTGTCATTTCGTTTGGTATGTGATCGAAGATTGGATTCATAGTTTCTTCATGTTCATGTTAGCAAGAACTTAAAATAAGCAGATTTTTCTTTTTTTTAAATTATGTTTAGTATCTTCTGGAAATTGAATTATTGCTTGCTCAAAGAGGAGAATCATGCATCTGTTATCTCGCAATCTGCTGTATATGTCCTGTTCAATTCAAGGAGGAGCAGCAGTGAACATCTTCACGGGGTGGGAGGGTGGTGCAAGATGAATACAGCAAATGATCTATGATATATTTCACAATTAGTTTATAAGATTTTAAAAGAGCTAATTGGTCATTTAAATTACTTAGGCAGAGATTCTTTTATTAATTTAGTATATACCAATTTGGTATAATTTGCGTCAAAAAATTAGCCTACCTTTATAGGACCCTACATTGGAAACAAATATATAAGATCCTAGGAAAAAGATATCTTTGATACAATCATATAAATGACTATAAATCTTATGGAGAGAGGGAAATAACTTGAGTTTGTTAGTGTGTTCTTCTGGACTGTTTATCATGGACTAGATCAAGGAGGGAACAAAAGGTGGGCAGCATGTTGGAGGAAAAATTGAGAGAGAAGTCATCTAGTGTAGCCACAACCTTGCCCTCATCTGTGATCCCTTTCTTCTCATCTTCTTTTTTGCTTGCATGATGAAGCTCTTGAAAGAAGATTTGGAGTTTAAAAAGGAAATAGAAAGGTGTGCTTATTTTCCTCAAGAATGGCAAATGGTACTTATTTTGGTAGGAAAATAAAGTAACGATTTGGCATGTTTTGGCTTGATTTATTTGAGCAAAACTAGGAAGTTCTAGTGGGATTACTTACCACTAATTATGAATTAGATAGGCATCATTTAGGAAATAGATTCCTAAAAACTTGGGAATTCGAGTTATTTGTGACTCTTATTTTCAATGCATAAAAGGGAACCTCTTTGTTAATGGGTTCTGACTGGAGGGATCTTAAAGTTATCCACATGATTATAAGATTACTTTCCCTACCACACTCAACATATTGATAAGTCTTAACATTTTTGTTTGGGGTTTTTTGGCAGGGATGGGGTCTCTATTTTGTCTATGCTAAACAACGAACATTTTCTCTACACTATATTTTTGGCTAATCCATGTAAGTTCTTCCTTGAATAATCATGCAGAATGAGGGGTGCCACCAAGACCAGCACATAAGCATTGTTCCGTTGAAGTAATCCTTCTCTTTGTTTTGGGGCATAATCCATGCTCTTAAGTTTAGCAATAAACTATAAACTCTTATAATCATCTAGTCTCCTTAATTACCTAGTTGCGGCATATGGTCCTGCAATCCAGTGTTTGTGCGTTGTAATGTTGGGTGTCATTGACGTTGCCTCATTGTTGACTAATTTCTATGTAAATGGGACATATTTCGACAACATATAATTTGCTATAGGTCTTTTGGTAAGAAATCATCTCCAATTTTTTATCTGACCTAAAACTCAATAGGATCCATATATGGTTGTGGTTCCCCTACTATTGTTGACCCTACTAATTATACATCGTGATCATTAAAGGGGCTGTGACGATTAGAATATGTCATGCTCTTAGACTGTTTCATGGAAAGATAAAAAAGAAGTACTAGTCACTATAACCCTGAATCATATTTCTTAGTTCCCATTCAAGTGGTGTATACCAAACTGTATTGTATTTTCTTATGCGGTACCATCCTTGGAAAGCTGAAGATTCTTGTTATTCTTGAGAGGGCAGAAAAAAATGAAAGATGTGAAGCTAATAAAGAACTTGTTTACGTGCAATTCACTCTATAATCTCTTCATGTTTCAAAGCCCAAGGAGGTAAATCATCTCTTCTCATATAGACATGTTGCTACTAGAGACGCGGATTGTCCAAAACAGCTGGCGTTTATAGCATAATATTGTTACCATGTGATTTAGGATAAGCATTAGTAATTTATTATTAAGGCATATGTTACTAGTAAATAGACCTTTACTAACATTTATATAGCATATTGCTGTTTCAAGCTTTAGTTAGTAGACTATTGTTAGTGCAATCAAGTATGGCATTCATTAATTTATCTATAAACTAGTGTTTTTGTATAGAGATTGTGATTTGAATTTGTTGTTGCCCTAAAGTGGTGAAAAACAAGAACCTTTGGAAATTAACTATATTATTGATTTTATTTTATGGAGTATGTACTAAGTGATTAGTTATGTTTTATAGATGTTTTTCCCATATATTTGTTTATAGATCCTTACCTAAGGTCTGCAATCTCAATACCAGGTACCGTACTGGTACATTACTGGTTTCGTATTCTATGGTCGGTATCGTGTGCTACACATCTTGTGTCAAGATAGCTTCCTACCCTTTTCTCACTTTTTATCATGGTATCTCTCAAAATTGGGTGGTACGAGTTGGCATAATATGGTACACAACTTAGTTTTGGGCGGTACATGACAATTCTACTCTGTTCAAACTGCTACGAATCGGTTTGATAATATCATTATCCTTGCCCAAGCCTTCTTTTCATGAAAATGGAGTTATATATGGAGCAGAACACTACATTAGGTTGTATGAATATGTTGTGTTTTTATATTTTAACTATTTCATTGGGGTTGACTACTTTGGACAGTTATGGTCTTATGTTCCTTTTATTATGCTGCATATGAACTTTTATCTTTTCTTACCGCCTTTAATGGAGGAGTGGAATTTTCATAAGGACAATGGTAGAAATTGTTTTAGAATGGATATGGAAACATACGTGAAAAGACTCTCAATGTTCCTCATGCAAGGATGATATGCTATCCATGAATACATTATCGATAACATTCTCTTATTTATATTTTTCCACTCTATGCGCCGGTTGATCAAATGATTGCAAAAAGCCAATAGATTGTTATCTAATATTTCTTGTTTCAGTCTGTTCTATCAGATTATTGGATAAGTAATAGCTAATTAATGAATTGATCTTTCTCTACTACACATCCTGAGCTCTCCTCCATCCCTTTGTTGACCTTTCCTTCATTAGTTGTATTTGTAGTATTTTAGTGTTTTAGTGGCAGTTTTATTTGTTCATGCCTTCTTCATGGCTATGTACTCTGAATCAAACACAGGGTTGTTGTATAATGAGTGGGATCTCACTATTCACCAAACACACCTAAATGGGATGTTTTGTTCTATAGGAAGCCACCTATGGATGTGTTTTTCTTGATCATTAATTTTTTTTTTGACTATTTAGTATCTTCAATGGAACATAGTTTCTATGTTGTCCCAGACTAGTTCTCTTCTGTTTGAGAGTTTTCACGTTTTATTCATTTACTCAACTCAGTCTTTTTTTTTTTCAATCTCAGTTCATCGTGGACTTATACTTGTGATATGCCAAAAATCAATAGTAATTGGATTGGAACTTGTATGTTCAGTACGAGCATTCTTGGTGTACATTCATTCTCATATCCGTGTATTCCGTGTTAAAGAGTCATTTTTAAATGTATGTATTTAATCAGTAGTGGGTCCATCATGCCAAATGTGACATAATGCATGCAATACTTTGTTGTGTAAGTACTTGAATAATGATATCTATATTTAGTTAGTAGTTTTAAAGGATGGATTGGGTACATCTCTCTCTCTCTCGCTCATATGTAGATCAAAATAATTGTGCTGTAAGTGGATTTATGTTGGATATTAATGTCTGGGCTCCAAGCTGCAACAAGATTTTTGGATTTTTGTTGATGGTTTTTGGGGAGAATTAGATAAGCATAAACTCAATCAAAATCCTTATCCTTTACGAGTTGGCTTTAGCAATCCCTCTTTGTGATTGGTATCAAGAAATAGATAATTCCTTAATATATTTCAACTGAACTGCTACATATATGAGACCATATTTTAAGTGTGTGTCAGAGTTTGAATGAAGATCTGTTTATAATTCAATCCCAGCTGATATTGGGGGACTGTTTAAACCTCTAGATATTGTTATCTTTGTGTTTTGATTTCAAATTTAAATGGTGCAGAGCCTGGAGATAGCATTACAAAATATGTTTTGACAGAGGTGATGCTAAATGCAATCACATCTATGAGATTTTTAAAGAAGGGGTAAATGAATGAAACTGATTATATAAAAGATATACTATACTTCAATGAATGCACAATCATGTTTCCTTAAAGTTCCAATAGAATTGTGGATCAGCTGCAATCATATCTTATCTTGGATATTTGCTGTTGATTATCTGTGGTTGGTGGAAATGGTCAAGCCAGCTAGTTGCACTTAAAAATCACTGTTTCTTCACTATTTTAACTTACGCCTTTACTAGTTGTGGAGCTTTTCCTCTTGCTTAAGTAATCAGTTAGGCCTCACGTAAAGCCAAATGTGTTTGGAGTTTTTCCATTACATTTTCCATTTTTTGTGGCATCATTTTCTTTTGTTGTTGTTGATATGTTTGATTCAAAGTAGTTCGTGGCATCGCCTTTGCCACTAATTGGTCAAGTGATGCTTCATCATTTGTCATTTTCTTTGTTCACTTGATTTTGTTGAAAATCTTAGTCCCTGAAAGCCAAAATATGGTTGATCTCAGGGAGGATGTTTCATGGTTATGTTTCTGTTGTAAGTCTTGACATAGACCCACATACTTCTATCTGTAGGTCTGCATATGGATTTGCTCCTGTTCACAGATGTGTGCATGTTTGCATGTGCACTAGGGGGATGTTTCACAAAAAGGTGTTCTGCCATTTTTATTCTATAAAACTAAAAAATGTGGGAGTTGAATCTCACTTGTCATTTTTAAAAAATGCAAAATGTAGATTTTATCACTGAAATAAACTAATTTTTAAACAAGTGTCCTTTAGCTATGCCACACCAGGAGCCATGATCATTATTATTCCCACTAGATGCAGTCATCGTTGGTCGTAAAGCTGGCCGTCATGAGATTCTCCTCAGAGAATTTGTAGCAGTCTTTATTGCTATCACCATTCTTATCAGTGGACTATATTGGTATCTGCATGCACAGCTGTCATACTTGTTGCTTTAGTGAGATGCATATCAACACTGGATATGAGTGCTAAACATAGCGAGACATATATTCTTGTTCAAACTTGTAAAATCTAATCATTGCACTTTGCTTATAATCTTTTACACCTTTGCTGGATTTAGTGTTGTCACCATGCTTATCCTTATTTATGTCACAGATTTTTGTACGTCTTACCGATATCATTATATATTCATATGTCTTGTTTGTGTGGGATGCTTTTTCAATCAGAAAGTGGAAGACTCCGAACAGTTAGTTAGCAATTTTCCTTTTTATGCTTGCGTGGCCTTTCTGGACCACTCAAGGCTTGTTATCATCTTACTTTTTTTGTTGTATGTGCTACATATCTCTTGATCCTTCTAATTTTCAGGTAGTTATGCTACAATCACAAATAAAATTACTATATCTGCAGAGCTGCAGTTTCTTATATATAATAGCTAAAATATAGGGTTTCTGGACCACATTTTTTGACATGGAACCTTTATCTTATGCTCCAAGAAGCTAACATTTTGTTAGCTTAATTTTTTGTGAAGTCTTTGTGGAGTAAAGTGAATTTTGTCATGGATTATATGATATAGGGATTATACCAACCAGAAGGTAGGTCAATGTGCTACATATGTTCTATCCAGCAAATTTACATTCATGTAGTAGTGTGTGAGCATTTAGAAGAACAAAGGTCTGTCTTTGTGTGTGTGTGTGTGTGTTTTGGGGGAGGGGATGTTTAGAGCTGCTTGTGCATGTCCATGCACTTAATATAGCCATATATTTATAATCCTTGAGTCCTTTTGCTAATTGCACAGTTCACAGCTACATGGTAGATAATTTATCCTGTGCATGTGATTGTGCTTGTATGCTTGTGTGATGACATCCTCTATTAATTATGTCTGCACGGTGAGCTTTGAGATAATTTACTTTTTCACCTGTATTATATTTATTCTTTTGTGTAAAAAGCACAATTTTCATTTGATGATTCATATTGGACAAAGTAGTAGTAATGTATATCCCATACTTTTATCTTGTTGAACTTTTACTAACGAGGACAACACAGATAGATGGTTCTTTTCATTCACCAGAATGGCATGCTGCTCGTTTGGCCAGCCTGAAAACGTCTCACACCATAACATGGGAAGACTACAAGAAAAAACAAAAGGTAATGCCTTTTCACAGGGCAACTATGCAAGTTAAGGCACGCTTCTGCTTCCATCGCTCTCTTTTTTCCCTTGAGGAGTTTCTCTAAAATCTTGTTGTTCTGATGATATTTAAGGCATGCACTGAGCGCGCTAACAAGTCAAACCTGAAACCTAACCATAAATTTACACTTTCCATTAAATGTTGTGACAAACATGATATCTTTTCTTCAATTCACAAATTGTTTGTTTTGCACTTTTTTCATATCAATTCCCCTCTGAAATTGCATTTTGTATTAATTTTCTTTTTGTGTTTCCTATTTTCTTTGAACATCCCCCCCCCCTTCCTTTTATACCTATGTGCCACTTGTGCTATGCAGCTAAATTATATAGTATTGTCAATGTCAAAATGAATCTCTTAGTAAGGATCCGTCAGTTTGTTTCATTCATTGCCTCTTGTATAGCGCTATTAACCCGAAAATGCTTAACTGCATGATGGAGTGAGCTTCTTAGAAGATTTTGAAGCTTGAGATTTCCTGCTCCATAAAATGTCAGATATGCTACATTTTTATGTATGAGTTAAATTTTAAATACCATTGATGATTTAATTTATTCTATCTGAAAGTTGTAATTTGCATCATAAAAGTTTTTGCTTGATATTGGTCCATAAGAGTCTTTCTCCTAAAAAATGTGGCATTTTGTCTCCTGTTTGTTTGTAGGAAGAAGAACTTAAAAAGGGTGAGCTGGAGGCGGACAAGGATAGAATGATGAGAGAATACAGGGCGCAGCTGGATGCTGAGAGGAACAAAAGCTTTCCCGTGGGAGAAACCGCTCAGCCGCCAAGTCGCATCACAAGAAAGGTAAACAAAAAATCTAGTAATTTTTGTAGATTCTCTGGTTCTAGTTTGTCTAGGTTAGGTGCTTTGCTTTCTAGATATTTAAAAATTGATGTTACTTTTTGAAAAAAAATCTTTGCATTTATATTGGCAATGTGTTCGAAGCAATTTACTAAGTAATATTTGATTATTTTGTGAATTGAGAAATAGCTTTTTATATGATCTGAGTTGCTGCTTTCTTTTCTTTCTTTTATTTTTTGGTGATGGTTTTGCTGCTTTTCTGATCATACTACATGTCTGTGCAGAAAGGAAGGACAAAGATTCAAAGAAACGGAGTAGGAGAAAGAGAAAGGTTTTTTCTAATCTTATCGCTAAGTTAATTTCATTATTGCCTGTGCAACTTCCCTGTGTACTTTTTCTCTTCCTTTCTTTTTGTAATTTATTCTCGGACATAATATGCAGCGGCAGTGACTTTCTGGCAGTGCTGTTTTTCTTTATTGCAACAGTGCTGTTATTTCTTTTCTGGCAGGTGTATGGACTTGGTTTGGAAACTATGTTTAATGTACTAAACAAACGCAAGTAGTGCATGAAATAACACGTGCTCAGAGACTCAAACATAACATTGGTCAAAATAGGAAAAAAATTAGCATATTGTTCTATTCTCGAGAATGAAGAATACTCAAAATAATCATGAGGGGGAATAACTTAGGATACGTGAGGGCACATGGAGCAGAAGGGAGATGGATAAATTGTGGTGCAAGATCTGAGATTTTAATCAGCGGTGGCTGTAATGGCAGTTTCAAGAAGAAACATGAGCATCTAGTGACTATTGGAAGTGGATTTACCTATATGATGTTTTAAGAAGAAAAGAGTGCGTTTTATGTTATTGGGCAAAAGTTTTCAAGATAATATATGGGAGTAGCTACAGACATATATGGTTGTAGCACAAATGAAAAGAAATCATATTGCAAGATGCTCAAAAATGAGGTAATGAGTTAAAAGGGGAAAATGTGGCTAAGTCATGAAGTAGCATTAGTTGGTGGAGGAAACTGGAAATCAAAATATTGTACCAAATATGATGAGGGATTTGATGGCTATCAGTGATAATAGCTAGAATTTTTGGACCTATATAGGTGCACAGTGTAGTACAAGAAATATTAGACCATGGAATGCTGCACTAATTGGAAAGCGTTTCTCAAGAAATTAAATAAACAAATTACTGATGCCTTTTCTTGTTTGTTCCATATGTTATCAAAATTATTGAACACATATAAGGATATTGACAATAGATGTCAGTATGGCTAGGTGTGTGAGTTATGATGAATCTGTACAATGCTTTGATGTTATAGAAGAGGACAAGGATATGTGTTAGAGATATATCATTTCACGGGCATTTGAGTTGATACATGTAACGGTGAATGATGGAGATTATGAAATGAAGGAGAACATATTTTTGAAAGTTGAATGAGGCTTTTCTAACTGCATATGTTTGTATGTAGTGTTAGACATTAGACTACACATTTAATGATTCAAAATTAATGACGGATCCATTAAATTGGAAATTCGCACTGTTGATTGTGATTTATGCTATTGGAATATGCCACTGGAAATGCCTGGAAACCAGAATCATTGTTCCGGTGGTCTCTGACCTCATGCATTAAGTGGGTGCAAAAATGGACAGCTTAATGACATGATACAGTGTTTTGTGATGATCTAAGCATTGAAACTTAATGATTTTCAATCTATACATGTTTTAAGATCTTTAAATCATGATCAACACAGTAAATTTTCAATTGAAGTGCCGTATCATGTATTTTAGCATACTAGCAAAACCAATACCATCCATTTTCTACCTACTTGATGCTTAGAATAGGGATACTTGAAACATAAGGTTGTGTTTGCCATCAGTTTCTTTTATTTTTTTAAAAATGAATATAGATTTTTTTTTTTGTTTTTACTTTCTCGTAAATTGTCAAATATAAATATGTTTGGCTTAGTCAACTATATTTATTTTTGTAAACAAAAATAAATGCAAAAACAATTGCTTATCTAGTCTTTGGTAGTTGATGGTAGTAGTAGTTGTTCCTAGTGTTTTGGTTGTTGCCAGTAATGGAGCTAGTGGAGTAGGTGGCATGCGCCAGTGGTGGCTATCAATGCTGGTCGTGGTGGTCCTGGCCACCTGCAGTGGTGGTGGGTGATAATGGCTATGATGGTCATGGTAGTCACTCTTGGCCTTGGTGGTGATGGTGGTGGTGTGGTGGTGGTGGTGGAAAGGGTATTAAGCACATTGGTGGGTTTTCCACTTGAAATTTTGACTATTGTTTTAAAAAGTAAGAGAAAATCATGCTTTCATTTTTTGGAATTATTGAAATAATTTTTAAAATAGAAAGTAGAAATAATAGTATCAAACATATTGTCTTGTTTAAAGGTGTAAATCAAATCGGCAGCATAGATCTAGATTTGATTGGCCCATCATTTAATTTTGGAATCATTAAATCTTTTTGCCAAAGATTTAATGTTTAGTTGTTCTTTGGCTATTACTTCATTTTTTCTATTTCAGAAACAAAATATAAAATATTATCTTGTTTCTAATTTTTTAAAATATAAACATGTTTGATATAGTCATTTGTTTTAAAAAAAATAAATATGACAATGATGGTGGAGATGGTGATAGTTGCAGTGGAGGTGCTGGTGGTGTTGGTCGTAGGTTTGGTGGCGGTATAGTGAAGGTGGCAGTGATGGCAGTGATGATGTGGTGGAGTCGACAACGATGGTAGTGGCGATGGTGGTGGTGGGGAGAGCACCAAAGATATGATGGAGGCACAATGATGGTAGTAGCAGTTTGGTTGAGGCGGACGATAATGTAGGCACCGGTGATGGTGGCAGTGGCTGCAGTAGTGGCATTGGCAAGGATGGCAGCGACAGTGACAATGATGCAGCAATTGTGGTGGTGGATGGGATGTTGTTGGTGGTTGTAAAAAAAATGAGTTTCTTGTTTTTGAAAATTTTGAAAGTAAGAATTTTCTACTTTCAACTTTTTCTAGAAATAATGAAGTGGTTTTTGAAAATAGAAAATAAAAACATTAGTACCAATTACCAAACATATTTTTGTCACAGTTTTTGTAATTTTGTTTTCAAAAACAGAAAATAGGAAATAATGCGATGTTAAAAAATCCCTTAGTATGTAGTCCAACTCTACATACAAATGCATGTATGTATATTTAAACGTACATACATGTATATATATAGATGTATACCAAATTGGTTGAGGAAGCCGTGTTTGTTTGAAAAATTGATTTAGATAGCAATAGCTAAAACTTTATATCATTGTGTTACCAAATGTTTTTAGGGCAGCTCTTTGTACTGTAGATGCATTAGAACCGTTAACATGTTTAGGATGTTGACCAACGTTCACTGAATTGGTACTGCCGGTCGAATCGGCTGGCTACCGGTTTGGTAGGGTACCAGTTTGTATATTACCCAGCCGAGGTGTATTGGAGATGAAGGATCGAGAAAAGAGGAGGGGAGA